>NC_047106.1:68129861-68192288 GCF_902500255.1 Thalassophryne amazonica | reverse complement strand
TAGTTAAAGTTAATGGAATACTCAGCTCAATAGAGCTCTGACTCTTTGTCAGCCTGGCTACAGTGCTGAAAAGAAACCTGGGGTGTTCTTATTTTCTTCAATTAGTGATGAGTAGAAAGATGTCCTAGCTTTACGGAGGGCTTTTTTATAGAGCAACAGACTCTTTTTCCAGGCTAAGTGAAGATCTTCTAAATTAGTGAGACGCCATTTCCTCTCCAACTTACGGGTTATCTGCTTTAAGCTACGAGTTTGTGAGTTATACCACGGAGTCAGACACTTCTGATTTAAAGCTCTCTTTTTCAGAGGAGCTACAGCATCCAAAGTTGTCTTCAATGAGGATGTAAAACTATTGACGAGATACTCTATCTCCCTTACAGAGTTTAGGTAGCTACTCTGCACTGTGTTGTTATATGGCATTAGAGAACATAAAGAAGGAATCATATCCTTAACCTAGTTACAGCGCTTTCTGAAAGACTTCTAGTGTAATGAAACTTATTCCCTACTGCTGGGTAGTCCATCAGAGTAAATGTAAATGTTATTAAGAAATGATCAGACAGAAGGGAGTTTTCAGGGAATACTGTTAAGTCTTCTATTTCCATACCATAAGTCAGAACAAGATCTAAGATATGATTCAAGTGGTGGGTGGACTCATTTACTTTTTGAGCAAAGCCAATAGAGTCTAATAATAGATTAAATGCAGTGTTGAGGCTGTCATTCTCAGCATCTGTGTGGATGTTAAAATCGCCCACTATAATTATCTTATCTGAGCTAAGCACTAAGTCAGACAAAAGGTCTGAAATTCACAGAGAAACTCACAGTAACGACCAGGTGGACGATAGATAATAACAAATAAAACTGGTTTTTGGGACTTCCAATTTGGATGGACAAGACTAAGAGACAAGCTTTCAAATGAATTAAAGCTCTGTCTGGGTTTTTGATTAATTAATAAGCTGGAATGGAAGATTGCTGCTAATCCTCCGCCCCGGCCCGTGCTACGAGCATTCTGACAGTTAGTGTGACTCGGGGGTGTTGACTCATTTAAACTAACATATTCATCCTGCTGTAACCAGGTTTCTGTTAGGCAGAATAAATCAATATGTTGATCAATTATTATATCATTTACCAACAGGGACTTAGAAGAGAGAGACCTAATGTTTAATAGACCACATTTAACTGTTTTAGTCTGTGGTGCAGTTGAAGGTGCTATATTATTTTTTTTTTTGGAATTTTTATGATTAAATAGATTTTTGCTGGATATTGGTGGTCTGGGAGCAGGCACCGTCTCTACGGGGATGGGGTAATGAGGGGATGGCAGGGGGAGAGAAGCTGCAGAGAGGTGTGTAAGACTACAACTCTGCTTCCTGGTCCCAACCCTGGATAGTCACGGTTTGGAGGATTTAAGAAAATTGGCCAGATTTCTAGAAATGAGAGCTGCTCCATCCAAAGTGGGATGGATGCCGTCTCTCCTAACAAGACCAGGTTTTCCCCAGAAGCTTTGCCAATTATCTATGAAGCCCACCTCATTTTTTGGACACCACTCAGACAGCCAGCAATTCAAGGAGAACATGCGGCTAAACATGTCACTCCCGGTCCGATTGGGGAGGGGCCCAGAGAAAACTACAGAGTCCGACATTGTTTTTGCAAAGTTACACACCGATTTAATGTTAATTTTAGTGACCTCCGATTGGCGTAACCGGGTGTCATTACTGCCGACGTGAATTACAATCTTACCAAATTTACGCTTAGCCTTAGCCAGCAGTTTCAAATTTCCTTCAATGTCGCCTGCTCTGGCCCCCGGAAGACAATTGACTATGGTTGCTGGTGTCGCTAACTTCACATTTCTCAAAACAGAGTCGCCAATAACCAGAGTTTGATCCTCGGCGGGTGTGTCGCCGAGTGGGGAAAAACGGTTAGAGATGTGAACGGGTTGACGGTGTACACGGGGCTTCTGTTTAGGGCTACGCTTCCTCCTCACAGTCACCCAGTCAGCCTGCTTTCCCGACTGCTCGGGATCTGCCAGGGGGGAACTAACGGCGGTTAAGCTACCTTGGTCTGCACCGACTACAGGGGCCTGGCTAACTGTAGAATTTTCCACGGTGCGGAGCCGAGTCTCCAATTCGCCCAGCCTGGCCTCCAAAGCTACGAATAAGCTACACTTATTACAAGTACCGTTACTGCTAAAGGAGGCCGAGGAATAACTAAACATTTCACACCCAGAGCAGAAAAGTGCGGGAGAGACAGGAGAAGCCGCCATGCTAAATCGGCTAAGAGCTAGTAGCTACGCTAAGCTAGCGGATTCCTAAAAACACGCAAAGTGAATAATGTGTAAATAATTTATAGGTGATTCAGCAGAAGGAGTGCTTTAGTTAAGGCACGTAAAGATTACACTGGGAAACAAATCGTAATCTAGATAACTAGATCAATCTAACTGCGCAGAGTAAACAGCTAACAGATACAGAAAAACACCGCTGTGCTCCGGAACAGGAAGTGATACAATACCGCAGTGAGAGCCAACCACCAGTAGAGGCCTAAACAGGCGCCTCTCAGCTGAACGCCAGAGAAAGGCAGCCAAAGGTAGTTGCAGAGGAAAGTACAGTATCCTCTGCAGAGAAACGCGAACACAAGAGAGCACTAATTTCTTTTGACCCCCTAATAAGTACATCACATGCCGAGAATTGCAGAGTGAGACTTACAATCATGAATACTCTGATTTTGTGTTGCTAACTGGGATGTTAAAACCATGAGATATGTCCCTTAATGTCTTTTTAGAATGAGTAAAGTAAGATAAACGTGTAGTATTTTGACAAATGTTTGGGTACCTCCGCTGTTGTTCAAGTTCTTCTGGAGAAGGTCCATTTGACACAGGACGGGGGAGGGTTGAATAGCCTGTAACAGAAAATATACATTTAAACATGAGATTAACAATGGGAAGCACGGTGCCTTAGTGGTTTGCACTGTTCTCTCACAGCAAGAAGGTCATGCGATCGATTTCCACCTGTGGCCTTTTTGTGTGGAGATTGCATGTTCTCCCTGTGTTTACGTGGGTTCCCTCTGGGTGCGCCGGCTTCCTCCCACATCCAAAGACATGCAAATTAGTTGAAATGTAAACTTTAAATTGGCTGTAGGTATATGTGCGGGTAGGGTGTGAATGTGTTTGTCTATGTGTGGCTCTGCGACAGAGCAGCATCCTGCCCAGGGTGTACCCCTCCTCACACCCTATGCCTGCGGGGATAGGCTACTGCTGCCCCCCTCCCACCACCACCACCACCCACACACAGTGATCATTAATTGGAGTCAGTAAATATAGAAAATGGATGGCTGGATGAGATTAAAAGCCTGTCATCAGTTATAAATTACTTAAGAGAGTCTTAACCTATTGACAGCAATATTTTCCCCTTTTAATATTTTTAATAATTTCTTGTAGGGGTGTTACAATACATGTTTTTGTATTGAACTGTGTGGTACACATCCAACAGTTCAGTGCAGAGAACTGTTCGCAGAATGCACAGTACGACTCTGCACAGTATGATTATAGACACATCCTTATTTGGTTCCATAAATCACTGACATTTCATCTCCTGTCATATGCATCAATCTAGTTTTATGCTCAGTGCAGGAGGTGTGGCCAGACCCTCAGTGCAGAAGGCATAGCCAAACTCTCAGTCTGCTGTCTGTGTGCCTGAGGCGAAAAGAGGAAACAGCAAACCAGCCAGTTGAAGCAAGCGACTGGAACATTCCAATCAGAAATTTTGTAAGCATGAATGGAATTGGTTAATATACCTTTTTCTTCTGAAATATGAACCTACAAGTGAAAGTGTACTGATGCAGTCATTACTGCAAAAATAAAACAAACTTAAAATGGACAAAATATTGAAGGTTGTCTAGCTCCATGTGTTGCTCGACATATAAACAAACAAAAAACAAAACACTTAACATGCTGCATAGTAAATTCATTGCAATCCCAATGATAAGAGATGTAATCCAATTCATAAACCTTTAGCGAAAAAGAAAAGTTTCCATTTCAGTTTTTCTACTATCAATATGCAGCTTTAAGCAGATTGAATGGCAGCGTATGTATTATTTTAAAATTTTGTTTTAGACATAATTTTACACTCAACAAAAATATAAACGCAACACTTTTGGTTTTGCTCCCATTTTGTATGAGATTAACTCAAAGATCTAAAACTTTTTCCACATACACAATATCACCATTTCCCTCAAATATTGTTCACAAACCAGTCTAAATCTGTGATAGTGAGCACTTCTCCTAAGCTGAGATAATCCATCCCACCTCACAGGTGTGCCATATCAAGATGCTGATTAGACACCATGATTAGTGCACAGGTGTGCCTTAGACTGCCCACAATAAAAGGCCACTCTGAAAGCTGCAGTTTTATCACACAGCACAATGCCACAGATGTCACAAGATTTGAGGGAGCGTGCAATTGGCATGCTGACAGCAGGAATGTCAACCAGAGCTGTTGCTCGTGTATTGAATGTTCATTTCTCTACCATAAGCCGTCTCCAAAGGCGTTTCAGAGAATTTGGCAGTACATCCAACCAGCCTCACAACCGCAGACCACGTGTAACCACACCAGCCCAGGACCTCCACATCCAGCATGTTCACCTCCAAGATCGTCTGAGACCAGCCACTCGGACAGCTGCTGAAACAATCGGTTTGCATGACCAAAGAATTTCTGCACAAACTGTCAGAAACCGTCTCAGGGAAGCTCATCTGCATGCTCGTCGTCCTCATCGGGGTCTCGACCTGACTCCAGTTGGTCGTCGTAACTGACTTAAGTGGGCAAATGCTCACATTCACTGGCGTTTGGCACGTTGGAGAGGTGTTCTCTTCACGGATGAATCCCGGTTCACACTGTTAAGGGAAGATGGCAGACAGCGTGTGTGGCGTCGTGTGGGTGAGCGGTTTTCTGATGTCAATGTTGTGGATCGAGTGGCCCATGGTGGCGGTGGGGTTATGGTATGAGCAGGCATCTGTTATGGACGAAGAACACTGGTGCATTTTATTGATGGCATTTTGAATGCACAGAGATACCGTATCGAGATCCTGAGGCCCATTGTTGTGCCAACATCCAAGAACATCACCTCATGTTGCAGCAGGATAATGCACGGCTCCATGTTGCAAGGATCTGTACACAATTCTTGGAAGCTGAAAATGTCCCAGTTCTTGCATGGCCGGCATACTCACCGGACATGTCACCCATTGAGCATGTTTGGGATGCTCTGGACTGGCGTATACGACAGCGTGTACCAGATCCTGCCAATATCCAGCAACTTCGCACAGCCATTGAAGAGGAGTGGACCAATATTCCACAGGCCACAATTGACAACCTGATCAACTCTATGCGAAGGGGATGTGTTGCACTGCATGAGGCAAATGGTGGTCACACCAGATTACTGACTGGTATCCCCCCTCAATAAAACAAAACTGCACCTTTCATAGTGGCCTTTTATTGTGGGCAGTCTAAGGCACACCTGTGCACTAATCATGGTGTCTAATCAGCATCTTGATATGGCACACCTGTGAGGTGGGATGGATTATCTCAGCTTAGGAGAAGTGCTCACTATCACAGATTTAGACTGGTTTGTGAACAATATTTGAGGGAAATGGTGATATTGAGTATATGGAAAAAGTTTTAGATCTTTGAGTTCATCTCATACAAAATGGGAGCAAAACCTAAAGTGTTGCGTTTATATTTTTGTTGAGTGTAATTTTCAATAAAATACTACACATTTAATCGTGTATGCCTTTAATTTACACAAGCTTAATTTACTTCTGGACCATGAGCCTACTAACAGATTAAATTATGATCCATCAAAGAAAATTTCATCATCGCTGCATTTGGGGGTTAAAAAGAACATATCCACATAATCTGGAATCCTTCAAAGAGCCTTTATTTTAGTACTATACAGGGCTCTTCCTAAAACACTGTAAATAAAGGATAGCTATTTTATTTTGTAACAGAGTGTTGCATGTATGTTGGTTGGGAAAAAGGGGTTGTATTTTTCCCATCTATTACAAACATACTGTTTTTCTATGTATTACAGTATTAATACAACAACATGCTTTTGGAGGGCGGTATGCATTTTCAGAGGCCCCTCGTCTAACTCGGGCGAATGTCATTGCGGGCGACTGAGCGTGAACAGAGGGACTCAGAAAATGCATACCGCACGACAACAGCATGTTATTTGCATTATTAGCACTTTTCACTTTCTACTGGCTCACTTAACTTTTGTCATGTCGGCTGGCGCGTGTGCTGCTCAGCAGTGCGTCCTTTATCAAGCTGGCTGCTTTAGCTGCTGTTCATTGTCGTACTATCCATGAGAAAATCATCCGGAATATCCATATTGGGACCAAAATACACTTCTCGCCTTTTCATCTTTTCCTCTGCGGACAGTTCTCGGGCTGCGCGAACTATGACATTATTTGTTTACACACAGCGGGCGGGTATCGTCAGATAGCGTCGACGTAAATCTACGATACCGGCCTAGCAACACCCTGGAAAAGTGATCATAATGCACAATATCCAGCTATGCTTCAAAATTATACCATGATACCAAAATTAGAGCATACCGACCAGCCATAATTATTACAGCAAAATAAATGGAAAATATTCAAGATACATTATTCTGTTGTTCGCATTCAGCTGCAACTTAATCTAAAGTCTACAGTATATCAGATCTAAGCTTCATAATTCCAAAGTGTTTAGCGTAATAAGACTGATGACTTGGAAGCAGTCGGTCTGCTCTGTGTAAGCCTGATCCTGCCAGATCTCAGAAGCTGAGCAGAGCAGGATCTGGTTAGTACTTGGATGGGAGACCTCTTTGGAACACCAGCGGCTGTGTGTGTTTCTCCAGGTAAAACTGGAGTTGTGTCAGGAAGGGCATCTGGCATAAAACCTGTGCCAATTACCAATGCGGATCTGACTGTATCTGCTGTGGTGACCTCGAACAAAACTGGGAGCAGCCGAATGAACATCAACAACTTGGAAGCAGATCTCAACAAATGAACTAATTTCTAAATCACTGGTGCAGTAAATGTTGCTTCTTGCCTGAAAACTGCACCTGTGTCAGTAAAATAAATAAATAAGAAAAATGTAGCAGTTTAATTTAATCCTGGAAATCTGGTGGTGGTGGTGATGGGGGGCGGCAGCTGTCAGCTGTCAAAGCTGGAACACAATGCAAGAGCAGCACAACATAGTTAAACATCGGATATGCATGAGATCACAAACTCTGATGTTACACTTCAACGTCATCTACGAGGGCTGTCCATAAAGTATAGGTCCTTTTTATTTTTTTCTAAAACTATATGGATTTCATTCATATGTTTTTACATCAGACATGCTTGAACCCTCGTGCGCATGCGTGAGTTTTTCCACGCCTGTCGGTGACGTCATTCGCCTGTGAGCACTCCTTGTGGGAGGAGTCGTCCAGCCCCTCGTCGGAATTCCTTTGTCTGAGAAGTTGCTGAGAGACTGGCGCTTTGTTTGATCAAAATTTTTTCTAAACCTGTGAGACACATCGAAGTGGACATGGTTCGAAAAATTAAGCTGGTCTTCAGTGAAAATCTTAACAGCTGATGAGAGATTTTGAGGTGATTCTGTCGCTTTAAGGACTTTTCACGGTGCGAGACGTCGCGCAGCGCTCTCAGGCGGCGTCATCAGCCTGTTTCAAGCTTAAAACCTCCACATTTCAGGCTTTATTGATCCAGGACGTCGTGAGAGAACAGAGAAGTTTCAGAAGAAGTCGGTTTCAGCATTTTATCCGGATATTCCACTGTTAAAGGAGATTTTTTTAATGAAAGACGTGCAGGCGGATTGCAGCGTCGGCTCGCAGCCGCCGCGATGCTCCGCCACAGGAAAAACACCTCTGTTGGAAGCCTTGAGGACAAGTTGGAACATCTCCAGCTGATAAACAATTTCTCATATACTCACTCCACTGAAAGCCATCAAAAGCCGCCTGGATTTTACAAATGGTTATCAACATGGAGGTGTTTTTCCTGTGCCGCCGCACCGCGTCGGCTGCGTCCCGACGTGCGGACCCGTCCGCACGTCTTTCATTAAAAAAATCTCCTTTAACAGTGGAATATCCGGATAAAATGCTGAAACCGACTTCTTCTGAAACTTCTCTGTTCTCTCACGACGACCTGGATCAATAGAGCCTGAAATGTGGAGGTTTTAAGCTTGAAACAGGCTGATGACGCTGCCTGAGAGCGCAGCGCGACGTCTCGCACCGTGAAAAGTCCTTAAAGTGACAGAATCACCTCAAAATCTCTCATCAGCTGTTAAAATTTTCACTGAAAACCAGCTTAATTTTTCGAACCATGTCCACTTCGATGTGTCTCACAGGTTTAGAAAAAATTTTGATCAAACAAAGCGCCAGTCTCTCAGCAACTTCTCAGACAAAGGAATTCCGACGAGGGGCTGGACGACTCCTCCCACAAGGAGTGCTCACAGGCGAATGACGTCACCGACAGGCATGGAAAAACTCACGCATGCGCACGAGGGTGCAAGCATGTCTGACGTAAAAACATATGAATGAAATCCATATAGTTTTTGAAAAAAATAAAAAGGACCTATACTTTACGGACAGCCCTTGTACAATGTGACAGAGCACAGAGATGCCAGCACTGGAGAAGATGGCTTTAAATACTAGGCATTAGGTACAGATGGAGCACCAACTCAAAAATCTAGGCAGTAGTAACAGATGCTAGGGATGGGTACCAAAACCCAGTATTAAACGGGCCCCTGGGCTCAATTATTAAAGACTGGAGTACCACTAAACAGTATTCTCACTTAACAGTATTGCTTTCAGTGCCAGAGGAATTAAGAAAATACATCTGGAACTCTTTCTCTGTCTCTCTCTTGCAGGCTGCTTGTGCATGTTTTCTTGTGTTTGCGCAACACAAGAAGCAACTCGTCTCCCCGTGTGAGCGTCTCTCTCTTGCTGAAAGTTTTGCTCCCCTTCTTCTGTCTGTGTGCCAGCAGTGCTTCTACGTCCCAGCAGTTCTCTCTCTCTCGATGCTTTGTTTTAATTAAACAGTCGATAGATTTTATATATATATATATATATATATATATATATATATATGACAAATGACAAAACATGACATGACAAAAGCCTTCTCTGTCTTCAGCTTCACTTTTTTTTTTTTTTTTTAAGTTCTACACAGCTATCTGCCTCACAGAGGCAGCAGTCACCTGACATGTTTTATGTAAAGAAAAATGTGCCTGTTGAAATGTGTTGTGAACAAAGGGACCACTACCCCAACATTCCAAACCTTTGTTAATGTACTATGTTGTTTCAGAGAATGTAAGTTTTATAACAGTTCCTATACCGGCAGTTATTAAACATCATGAAAGTCACTTATAAGGTGCTGCCCTCAGCTGCTCTGATTTTAAATTGCTGAATCAGTCAAGCAATTTTTGACTCCAGGTCGTGACAGGACGAATCATTTTAACCAGTTATGTACGAGCCAAACCCTAATGCTGTAAGTGATTTACAAACAAACTGAAATTAGCTAGACTTGGCATTTAGCAGGAAGATCAGCCTTCATATGCGGTGAAACATCATGAGAACCGATGCCCAAAGTGTCATTCTTGTCCAGTAGTTCTCAAACATGCCCTCAAGGACATTAGCTCATTTAGGTGTTCAACCAATCAAGCACTAACAGCCACCTTAATAAGATATTCAGGCTGTGGCAGAACAGGAAGAGATGTGTAGCTTAGGTGGTCCTTCAGAACAGGTTTGAAAACTACTGTTCTGGTTTCTACTGTTGACACCAATAGAAGGCTACCAAGAAACTTGTGTATTACCTGCATCTGCCATGGAGTTGAGCACATCCAGAGCGTGTGACATGCCATTGGCAAATAACGCAGCATCCTCCTTGCTACCGAAGTTGAGACCCCACACCTGCCGGGCATCCCGCCACTGGTGAAAATTGGGTGTGGCCTGGTTATACTTCAGACCTCTCACGATTGGACAGTTTATAACCACCTGAGGAAAGATCAATTCACGAATCACTCAGTTACAGACAGAGACAAACAAACAAACAAATAAATAAATAAATGACACGACCACTTCTGTTGGAAAACGTCTGGTTTATATTCCACCCAGCAGGTGGCATGAAACCTAGAAACCTGCAGGGGAAAAAAATGTTCTGAGTTTAAGCACTGCGTGAATGTACTGACATGCTTTTATTTTTCTATTTGTTTAACAGTTTCTGGATTCCACAGAGGAGACACTGTTAGGGTGAATAGCACAGTGCACAACGCACTGAAAAGAGAGGGTAGCAAGTTTCTAACCTCTCCACCACAGTGTCAAAAGGTCAAGAAAAGTTATTCCATAGTTATGTCCCTTTATATTTGGACACTTTTATATCAAAACTGTACTGGTACCTATTCCTCAGATTAATGTCTTAAAGACCTGCTTCTGGAGGAAACGTTAAGGTTCCGAATGTTTAAAATAGAATGAGAGGCAATTGTGTGCATAGTGAAGAATAACCCCAGCCAAACTCCTTTTGTCCAGCTTTTTAATGCAGAGGTAACTTCTGGCAACGTGCATCTGCTGATATCTGCTCATCTTGCAACAGGAAAATGCTCCTTTTCTAATGAGATTACATCTTGAAGTCTGAAGGACAATCTCCTCTCATCACCATACCACCATGATACTGAAACTGAAAATTTACATTTTCTAAACAATTCACCATCAATGGTGAGTTCGATAATATGCATCCTCTATAACAGTGCACTATATCTGTGCAATTATTTGTAAAAGATTAACAATCCTTCGATCTATTCCATTCGTTATGCACAATCCACAAACTATGATTCATGTTAACTATTACAGATTCACACTATAAATCATTTTCTACTCCGGTATCCAAGCAAACAAATGCATGAAATCTTTTATGATTATATTAATGACTTTAAATTATTAAAGCAAGATGTTAAATGGTCTGCAATTCTATAGCAATACCATCCATTACGCTCAAAACACTTTACAGCAATGTCTCACATTCACCTGATCACTGGGAGCAAGTGGTGATTTTATGTCAAGTGAATGTTTAATTAGGGAGACCAAAATGAGGACTATCACTTGCATTGTGAAGGTACATCAGCTATGACATTCTGGCCATGTGGTTTGTTTCTCTGGGTATGAACCAGCACACAGGTACTTCAGTTCTGAGGACGCCAGTGGCTGGAGAAGGACAAAGGGACATCCAAGTTTCACCCAGCTGCAGCAGATAGATGGTTACTTTCAAGAGGTGTGGATGGACCGGTTGTCTGCCTGGGCGGTTACTATCCAGGATCCATCACTTATTTGTAGTGTGGTGGATGGATTAATTGATACATGGCACCAGCACATACTCCTAGACCTGAGGGGATTGATTCTACAATCCTTGGGCTACAAGGTACCACAAATGTTTCTAAAAATACATTTCACAATTTCCCAAAGCACAAACATTTGATAAGCCCAGTCATGCTAAAGGTGCATTAAAATATTTTGCATCAGCTAACTCTACTTTGTTTTTGGCTCATCAGCAATGGGAGGGAGGTTGTTAGCATCCACAGTGTTACACTTCCAAAGTAAGAGCATACAATGTAATGATGCTAAACTGCATCATAAAGCATGTCAATTACTGGCAGAAAATACATTAGCTGTGATGTTTCGATTGGCACCAATGTCTTTCCAAGCTTGTTCATGTTGTCATCTCATAAACTGTTTTGTTTTTCTGATACAGAACACCGTGAAATTTCACAAAAAGATCAAGGTGTTTGGCAAGCCCGCCCCCCCAATCCACACACAACAAAATACACCTTAATTAACAGAACCAGATGTTTAGAAAGTTGACCTATTGCTCTAATCCAGGGGTGCTCAAGTTTGGTCCTCGAGAGCTACCTTCCTGACACTCTTAGTTGGCTCCCTGCTCCAACACACCTGAATCCAATGAAAGACTCGTTAGCAGGCTTTTAATGAGCCTTTCATTGGATTCAGGTGTGTTGGAGCAGGGAGCCAACTAAGAGTATCAGGAAGGTAGATCTCGAGGACCGAACTTGAGCACCCCTGCTCTAATCACTGTGGCTGAACCTGACACTGAATGAACTTCAGGCTTTCCATCAAACAATATTATATAAATAGAACTTGTCTCACACTTCCACATCTCCTATAGACTGCCACATGCTTGGACCACCTGACCGAGGCAGTCATCCTCACACAGCTGGTTTACATACCTGCTGGTCTGTTTGCATCTTACGTCCCACTATTCTGAAGGCGTTGGTGGCAGGATTGTGATAAATCTGGACTCTGCTGAAGGTCTGGGATCCAGCACCTGCCGGTACCCACTTTTTATTGCCATCATCATAGATCATCACAGTGGCTCGAGCCTGACAAATACTCGACTCACTGGGGGAGGACAACAGAAAAGATTATTTTAAGCCATTTTATAGAATACTGCTTTTTAAGAGCATCAGCCACAAGTACTTGACTAAACACACACACACACACACACACACACACACACACACACACACACACACACACACACACACACACACACACACACACACACACACAGTGGATGCAGTTAGTAGTTTCAATACTTATTCTTAAAAGAAAGATACACAACCAATATTCATTTGAAACACAAACTAGTCGCTACAGCATTTTATAGACAGAGTTGTGTTTTACTTTTTAAAACTTACTTTTTTCTGGTCCTGTGGCATATTTCAAAGTGACGTATACATTAAAAAATACTGTATTATCATATATGGCCACAAGATGGCACAGTCTACATGCATGACAAGCACCTCCTGTGTACTAATCTGAAAGTTGTACGGTGACTCACACTCCAGAGCAGGAAGTAGTAGTAATGTATAATTAAAATGGACACCAAATACAATAAAAGAAGAAAAATGACAATATATATGTAGTTATGTACCAACATGGGGGCGTACTACTTTTATTTATCTCCCCCACAGATTTTTCCTGAATTTTAGAAAGGTTGCGGGCAAACACATGTACGACGCTGCCTCCTTTGAAGCCTGTGGTATGAAAAAAGAAAGCTAGCACCAAGGTATCAAAACATGTTGTGTGTGTTTATTTTTGGTGTGTATATTACGGTTATTTTTATTCACGAGTTAGCATTATAATTTACTTCTGGGAGGCTTCCCTGTGCTGGTCACATGATGCAAAGAGGAATAACCCCATAAAATATCCGTGGATGAAGACTGTTACTTGGGTAAAGTTGCCTAATGACTGCAAAAGCTGCTGTAAGGACGACCAAGAAGTTGCACTTGTAATTTACTACTGGGTGATGAAAGCAAAACTTATCACCATAATCAAAAGAAAATATTAAGCCACTTTCACACCGGGCCTACGTACAGATGCGTAATGCAGTGTACTGACGACGCTGAGCTTTACGCTGCCCCACACAGGCATAGATGGAAATACAAGAGGGAAGCAAAGGAGTCCGCAAAATGGATGCAAAAAATTAAATGTTTAATTTTTTTCACGCATTTTCGGCATAGAGCACTGAACGCAGAAAGTACATTGTTTTTAAGCAAGTCTGCACAATGTTACGCTACTGTACGCCACATTTACGCAATAACATGCTACTTGATGCAATTTTATTCATCCCACTGGGCTCCATTGTTGCTGCTGTGCTTAAATTCAGGTGCGGCAGTGGGCGAAGAGGGAGGCCATGGCTGTCCTGTAGAACGTCACGGATCAGCCATGCGTCTGTGCGGTGGAGACGTGGCTGCTCCGTGAAAACATGGCAGGGTAGCCTGGCACTTCTGTGGCCACTGTGAACCGAGCGACTTTGGCTGACCACGCTAGGCAAGTGTTGATCCAGGCCGGACTGCTGCTGCAGCAGCAGCTGTTATGTGCTGCTCTGCCAGCCACCTGGGTCATGGCTGCAGTGGGCCGGTGCAATTCTCTGCCAGACATGTGTTTCATGGTGGCAGTGGCTGGTTGAATGCTCTGCCGGCCATGTGTTTCGTGGTAGGGATGGGACTGATCCGATCCCAGATTGGTGTTGGGTTCCGATACCGACGTAATTCACGTATCGGAAAATACCGATCTAACCCATGACATTTTCTGATACCGGAGAAGAGCCACTGTGAATCATCTCAACTACTGCTGTTTGCTCTCTGCATTACTGCCAAGTGGCAGAAAGGGGGAGGTTTTCTGAAGCCGGGCTGGTTGAGAGAACTCTCTTCCGCAGTATTCTAGCTGCGGTTAGCGGCAAATTTCTGCTCGGCTATCAGGTTCAAATTGTCTGTTCGTCGAGCACAGATTTTCCAAAAAATTAACTGAACTGTTGCTGAAAATGTGCGCTAAAAAGTTAGCCGCTTCACTGTCTCGAGGCTGTAAAATGCTATGAAAAGCCAGCTCAGCGTGCAGCCGAGGCGGACAAGCCGAACAGAGATTCTGTCTGCTGAAAGGGAAAAGGTCTCCATTAAAATTCTGTGCTTGAGCATTGATAATGATACATTTATTTTACAGTTGAAAGGCTTTGTGATTCCAAAAAGTTCGAAGTTTGCGTAGCATAAAAACCGCTGTTTGAGAGGAAGAAAAAGAGAGAGAGAAAGAGAAAGAGAGAGAGAGTGACAGACAGACAGACAGAGAGGTAGGGAGAGAGACAGGCAGAGAGAGAAACTGCTGTCTTTTCTCTTTAAGTCTATAAAAGTCAAAAATAAATAAATAAATAAGTATAATAAGTACTTAATTCTTTCACCAAAACCTCAAATCTAGGCTTTCATCTTAGATATACCTTCTGGCAAATTGTAGCTCAACTTTCAGGTCTCCTTTTTAAGAAAATCCCCATATAAAATCAACAATAATGATAATAATAATATTAAAGCAAACAGCGCTCTGGTATCAGATCGGAAAAGTATCGTTATCGGCAGATATCCAAATTCAGGTATTGGGATCAGATCGGAAGTGAAAAATTGTGGATCGGTGCATCCTTATTTCGTGGCCAGGCAGCGCCAGACCAGCAGCGGTCTTCCCTACGCCACATTTCCCGCGCCCGACTGTTGCATGGGGATTCGCTGCTTCTCTCTTCGGTCGCTGCTACTGTGGGAATCCTCAGTCGGTCAGCCAGTCAGAGGGAATTCGCAGGCTGACGTCACATAGTCCTGAGGGAATCCCCCTCATTAGTGGTGAGCAATGAGCCCACTACTGAGGGAATCCTGGGAGTCCTTCTGATCGACCCGCCTTCCCGGAGTTGGGTTGTTTGGGAATGCAGATGGGTCAGATGGGTTGTAAACTCCACCTAATTAGTAATATGCTTGAATTCAACGGGTCGTCTCGTCTGATCTGAGGTCGCAGCTGAAAGGTGTTGGTTTTTTGCTGTTGGTGCTCTCAGGAGGAGAACGCAGCAGCGTTGCGTGTCGACCACTTAACCCACGACGCGGACAGGCAGCACAGCCAGGTCTAAAAAGTAGGCTGTAGGCTAGCAGTTAAGTGAATTATTTAAGCAACACAGACTATCACAAATGAACAACAGGGCTACTTTAATATTTATAATGACATGCCAAATCAGATTATAGGCTTATTTGTCCATTAAACATGACAAAGTAAAAACTTTTAATCATTTTACATGGTTAATTGGGAAATGACACTTGTGTTTAACCACAACTTAATACTTTTACCACAAAAAATAACCGTTTAATGACAAGATTTACATGAAGCCAACACCAAAAGGAAGGGACTTGACACTCTGGATGGACATACTGGTGTGAGAGACCGCAGAGTGGCAACACTATAAAAAAGCTGTTTTGGAGACTAGAGCCAGTCCTTCCAGACAAGCCTGGTCTCATCTCTTCCAACTCATGCTATCATAGTTCAGAAAATACTGAGGTGGCCTCTGCATTCAACTTCACTGTACATCATTATAACAAACATGAAATGTGTCATACAGCACCTGGGTATAATTTAACCTGTGACGGGTACAGCTTCTCTTGTCTAGACGCCTCACATCTCATCAATCATTAACAGCAGCACAAAGACTGACTTTGCTCCAAACAGTTCTTAGAGTCTAACATCTTTTTATCCTGTGTGGGGGAACAAATACAACCTGACAAACTACCAAACAAACTCCAAAGCCAACGAATCAGAAAACCACCTGATGAGAAACATCCATATTTGTGTGAAACTGCACAAGCAATTTTTATTCAAGGTGATATTTTCCCCAGTATGGATAATGTATAAAAGATCAAGTTCTTCATTTGTACTGATATCATGAGAAGTTATAAGGATGTGTTTGGAACCGCTGAGTACAGGACCCCAGAGTCCACTGGGACAGAAGGTGAAGAGCAAATGTCTGCATGTGGGCACATGTGACCTCATCCTCTGAAATGACATGGTTCCAGAACCTTTTACATGCGCTACATCATGCATCATCGCCACTATTTGTAGGAAAACAGACATATGTGCTCCGAGGTCAGTAACACTTGCAATGGAGTCTGACAGCAGAATACACACAAGATAACACACACATAAGACTGCAACACAAAACAAGTCTGCAGTGAGTATGTCAATATGTGCAATACCAAAAGTTGTAAAGCATCCTGCACAGACACACAGGAACAATAACCCTACCCTTACAAAAAAAAAAAAAAAAAGACAGACAGCTGTGACTCAGTTCGCATTCTTTCATTTGTTGGTTTGTTTGATGGTAGATTAGATTTCTCAATTTTATTCCAGCATTTTGAAGGCAGTTTCATAGTGAGACTGCATCATTTGTAGCAACATCCTATTATGTCATGCATTCCTTTTAGCTTGTTGATTTGCATCAGGTCTAAAATATAAAACAATATTTACACTTTGTGGGGTGTGTGCAGGTCACACCAAGATTTAGATAAAGTAAGAGAACATTAAACTTTATTAGTGAACAGTATCCACAGAGTCAGACATTAAAGGAACAAAATGTGGTTAATTGTCTTCTCCAATTTTACTCTTTACCCCTCCCACCCCTTTGCTCCCCATGTAGTCCCCTAATCCATGTCTTCCTTCTCCTCCCCCACCATCTGTCCTGCCCATGATACGATCTGCTACTTCCTGTGACACAGCACCAAAGCCACTGCCCACTTCCTGAAGCCAACAAGTGCCTAATAAGTCTGACCTGAGACTGAACAATCCCTGTGCAAACACACACACAGTAGCTCCATTTCCCTGCAAGATGGCATTTAAATACAGACTATGTTAACAGGAAATTATATTTCTCGTATAACCGCTGACAGAAATGAAGGCTAAATGAAAGAAAGCAGAGAGAGTAACATGGACAGTGCCATACAAATATCCCAAAAGACTGTTTTACTATACTTCTCGCAACCAAGGATAAGAGGATTATTTACTCCCCCCCACCTCCACCCAATTCACAAAGATTTCTGTGTACTGAGTTAGAGTGCATCAGAAAAATATTCACAGTGCTTCACTTTTTCCATGTTTTGTTATGTAACAGCCTTATTCCTTCAAAATTCTACTCACAACACCACATAATGACAACACAAAAACGTTTTTTTGTTGTTGTTTTGGGGGGGGGGGGGTTTTTGTTTTTTTTGCAAGTTTCTTAAAAACGAGTATTCACCCGCAATTTTGCGCACTCATTTGGCCTGACCCAGAACTGCATATTCATGAAGGCAAACATGAGAAACTGAAAATACATGCCATTTTACATATTTCACAGATGCAGCCCTCGCTGAACACTGCGCAAATTTTTACACAAGCAAACCTTTAATAAATCAGGCCCTTGTGTTATATTCTATAAAAGCTTGGTGGGATGGACTCCTTCACCCACCAACTACGTTTTTGCTTTCCAAACCCTACCATTGCAGAGAATAGGCATAAGTGTCATTACCACAAATCTGCCCCAAAATTGAAAAGCTTATCATCCCAAACCTTAGCATCCAAAACAGGATTTGTCAAGGCAAAGCAGTGCAAGTCCAGAATGGTAAACAGGGATGGGTAATGATAAGATTTTATCAATACCATTATCGATTCCGCTTATCGATCCAATTCCTTATCGGTTCCCTTATCGATACCTCTTGTGAATTTTCTGTGTACTAAAAGTAGGCTTCACGGGTTTTCTACATCAACAACATTTTATTAAGTCTTAAAGTAAATAAATATGAAATTGGTCACTGGATCATTAAATAAACTCTACATGGTCGATCCTTGATCTCTGGACATAAATAGAAATAAACAAAATCTGTTGGTTTTGTCAAAAGCATTTCCTTTCAGACATTATTGGCATGAATCTAATTCCATACCTCTGAGCTGAACTCAGCTGTACGTCAGCATCAATGTAAAGAATGATTCGCTTTGAAGTTATTAATTCCGACCGGACTCTAGCTCAACTCAGCAGAGAGCCACAGAGCGTTTGGAGCTGTGCCGACGGAACGGACTATTCTCGTTTCTTGACTGCAAGTCCCAGTTAGTGACTTTAATCTGCATAAAAGTGACTCAGGATTGACATATTTTAATAGCTTTGTGCAGGGTTAAGAGGTGGACTTACCGCTTCTGAAAAGTAACGAATCAAAGAACCAACTAAGCAGTGGAATGAAGCACTGCTTCATTGGTTCAAGCTTCAAAGCAGAGTCACACTGCAGAAGTGGTTGATTATAGAGCCGCTGCAGGGTCTGCAATCAACGTAGAGAAATGATCATTTTCCCGACAAGCACCTTTAAAACAACGGCCACTCTGAAGGACTGATAAGGGAATCATTAAGCAAAAAGGCTATTGATGTCGGTGGATTGAATCATTTTTTAAGGATACCCGAAAAGAACCGGTTCTCCATACCCATCCCAAATGTTAAAATAACCTAATTACATTATTTTTTATGTTAATTTACTGTCTTAATGTATTTATAAGTTGTTAAGGTTTTTGTGATCATATACATACTATTATTACTTCTATTTTGTCATTCGATTTTTAAATGGACCACAATGGAAATAAGTATTTTCACTTTCTTGTGTCAACCATGTATTTTTTACATATTTACAATTATATTATATATTTGCATTTAACTTATTAAATAAAATCACCCACGCATGCTTTTAATATATAAATAATTTACCAGCCCCTGCTGGAATCGTGTGCGAGTCCAGAATGTAGTTATCAACATCCATTGTTCAGTGTTGTTAGCCAATATCAATAGTTTCCCCAAAAATATTAGTCCCGTCAACGTTCAGTTTCGGCAGTATTCATCTCTGACCCAAAATCCATAAGCATACCAAACAGCAAATGTCAGCTCTCCCAGTTTGTCAGTGATCGAAGTTGTACACATACGCACGCACGCAGAGCTTTTTGTCTTTTCTGCATTCTGCTGCAAGTAGGTGCATATATTCTTACACACCCACAAACAGAGACAGTGGCGGAAGACATCAAGTGCATTACACTTCTCACTCATGGTAACGGCAACATGACACTTAAGGGCCAGTTTTTTTTATAAGAGTCAGGCAGGTTTCTATTAGAGGGTGTTTCATGATCCCTTCAGATTTGTCCCACAAATTTTTTTATGGATAGATATACGTTAGAAAGGTGCAGAAATCACATTTTGTATCGTTGATAGGGTCCGCTTTTTTTTAAGGGGTGCTTGTGGTCGACCAAATTTCTCCCACAAATAAGTCAAGAAGGACAAATACATCTATTCCAAGCACTTTGTTGGTGAAGCTGGGCCAATATTGAGCATCCGGAGTTCCGGACCTTATTCCAGCCACGTTTCTCCCGAAGCAAGTAAGTCATGTTTCCCATGGGCAGATGCTACATGTCTAAAAGAGTGACTATTATTTTGGTATTTTCTCTAAAGTTATCAGTGGTATAGTACTCATAGCGGAAGACATCACGTCAATTAGTGCACCTGAATCACACGTGCTTCATATGCAAATAGCCATAATGTTGTTAAAGCACATTTTAAAGCTATACATAATACCGTGAAACCGCTGTATTTTTGCCCACGGTTATCATACCATCAAAATCTCATACCGGCCCATGCCTACTTGTAGTACACAGATCGATAAGGGAATCGGATTGATGAGCGGAATTGATAATGGTATCGATATAAATAAAATCTTATCAATACCCGTCTCTAGTCCTGTTAGAAGTGGCTTTTCATAAGATAACATACAAATATAGATAAAAGGGCTTTTCAATGTTAAGATCAAATATCCGCTAAATCCGCAATATGCATCAGATGCGGATCAAACTTAGTCTATTCAATGAGAGTGCCACTTTGCACCTCACTGTCGCATAAGACTGATTGAGGCACTTTTGATTGAGATATAATGCTAAATGTACATCAAATGGGCTTTCACTATTAAATTCATTATGGCATTACCCTGACCTCTAGTAATACTGTGAGAAATCTTGGAGTCATTTTTGACCAGGATATGTCATTCAAAGCGCATATTAAACAAATATGTAGGACTGCTTTTTTGCATTTACGCAATATCTCTAAAATTAGAAAGGTCTTGTCTCAGAGTGATGCTGAAAAACTAATTCATGCATTTATTTCCTCTAGGCTGGACTATTGTAATTCATTATTATCAGGTTGTCCTAAAAGTTCCCTGAAAAGCCTTCAGTTAATTCAAAATGCTGCAGCTAGAGTACTAACGGGGACTAGAAGGAGAGAGCATATCTCACCCATATTGGCCTCTCTTCATTGGCTTCCTGTTAATTCTAGAATAGAATTTTAAATTCTTCTTCTTACTTATAAGGTTTTGAATAATCAGGTCCCATCTTATCTTAGGGACCTCGTAGTACCATATCATCCCAATAGAGCGCTTCGCTCTCAGACTGCAGGCTTACTTGTAGTTCCTAGGGTTTGTAAGAGTAGAATGGGAGGCAGAGCCTTCAGCTTTCAGGCTCCTCTCCTGTGGAACCAGCTCCCAATTCGGATCAGAGAGACAGACACCCTCTCTACTTTTAAGATTAGGCTTAAAACTTTACTTTTTGCTAAAGGTTATAGTTAGGGCTGGTTCTCTCCCTCAGCCCCAACCAGTCCCAGCAGAAGACTGCCCCTCCCTGAGCCTGGTTCTGCTGGAGGTTTCTTCCTGTTAAAAGGGAGTTTTTCCTTCGCCAAGTGCTTGCTCACAGGGGGTCGTTTTGACCATTGGGGTTTTTACGTAATTATTGTATGGCCTTGCCTTACAATATAAAGCGCCTTGGGGCAACTGTTTGTTGTGATTTGGCGCTATATAAATAAAATTGATTGAATTGATTGAAATTCAAGTGTCCACAAAATCCACAATCTGGATCAGATCCAGATCAAACTTTGTCAGTCGATAAAGGACACCATCCTACATAACGCTCTCAAATATGAAAGAAATTCGATCTTTTTTGACAGTTATGAATTTTTAAAATTTTTTTCCTCCACGTCGAAAGGAGCCAGCTGAGGTGGCTCAGGCATCTTTTTCGGATGCCCCCTGGACGCCTCGATGGAGAGGTGTTTCAAGCACGTCCCATCGGGAGGAGGCCCCGGGGAAGAACCAGGACACGCTGGAGGGACTACGTCACGCAGCTGGCTTGGGAATACCTCAAGGTTCCCCCGGAGGAGCTGGGGGAGGTGTCTGTGGATCGGGAGGTCTGGGTGGCTTTGCTTGAGCTGCTGCCCCTGTGACCCAACCTCGGATGAAGAGGAAGAAAACGGATGGATGGAATTTTTGAAAATGTGTTCAATATTAAAGGATAGGGATTTTTTTCAATTTTCCAAGATATTTTTTATTTTTATTTTTTTTTTACAGTTAGTACAGTCAGTTTAACAGTTAGTACATGGCCATTTTTAGACCAGATAAACTTAATTTTTTTGTCTTCTACTGATAATCTTGCCACAATATTACCTTGAATGATCTCTGGGGTGAAATTGCTTTTAATTGAGCCTGTGTTTCACTGCACATGCTCCACAGAAAATGGTGAATTTTCTTATTGGGGGTGAGGTGTAAGAATATACAATGTAATGATGCTAAACCACATCATTTGGATGGAATGTTGCCTTTTGACTGTACCAACGTTTAACACATATTTACTAGCAGTTTCAAAGGCAGAAACTACAAGATCATTGAGGATAGACTGTATTTTTGTCCTTGTTGAGAAGTGCCCAATACAACCTTAAATTTCTCACAAAGAAGAAAGAAAAAATAACTGGGAAATCTGGGAAAAGCATAACCAGTCTTTTCTTCACACTAAAATTCAGGTATTTTGTGCTACCTTTTCTTTACTAAAGTTAAAATTCAGCTACTGGGAAAAAACAGATACACACACTTATTACATATCTCTGATATAGCCGATTTAAAGTGAATTAAATTAAATATTTTGAGTAAAGCATATTAAAGAGAGAGAGAAGGCATATGGAAAGCATTGACTGGACTGACCCATAGGTCATTCCAAAGATGTAACAACTACGAAAGTACTTACTAGCTTTGGATTCAGTGTTAAAAATACTTTTGCGTTTTATGATTTCATCTGCACTGACCATGCTGCTGATGTGTAAGGGCGTGAGAGCTACAGGGAACTGGGAAGGGACAGAAACTAATGGAAGAGAAAGTGAGGGCTAAAGAGCGAGACAGAGTGAACAGCTGCATTATTGATACGAGTACAGACACAGACTCTACAAGCATGTGTGGCACAAGCACATAAAGAAAGTGACACACCCCCACACATCTGTCAACACATGAATGCACTGGTCCACTCCAAAGTGTAATGGATGCAGGAGACAGGGTTTTAGAACTCAAAATTAAACATGGCAGGTGCAGTCATATGCAATATTTCAGTCCTTCCTCAGGTCGAAGACCAACAGTTCATTATTAACAGCACAGCAGCCATCTGAGACCACAGGAAGCACTGAAACTAAAAACCTATGTTTTAATGGTCTAATCTTGTCAGTGTATTAAAAAATACAATTATTTATGTCATATAAGCACAACTTTCAATCTAACTAACAAAACAACACTGTGGCCAATATTCTTCAACAGTGGGTTGCTTTATTACTGGAAATGAGGAATTACTGAACACGGCACATTTGATGGCTTTTTAATTACTGATTTAACCCTACACAAATTTCCTTCAGTATGAATAGGCTAAATGAAGCGCCCCAATGATCACAAAAGGTTTATCTTTGAAGACATTAGAGAGCAGTACACAGTACTAGTAATTGTAGTATTAATTTGTAATATGAACCGTGTCGGTGAATAAAAAAATAAATAAAATAAAAAATAAATAAATAAATAAAAAGCATGTCAAGAATTAGAAAAAGTAAAAAGGAAAAAAAAAAGCACCAGAACTAATCTGAGTTTATGATGTCACCTTTTTTTCCACAAGAGATGAGGATTGTCTATATTGTCAGATGAGAAGGTAACAATATTAGGTGTATTTATAACCCCTTCTGGATAAATGTATTCATCCTACCCACTGATCCTGGCAAGCAGATGCCCAGAAACAGTCGGGAATACTTGTTATTTTTCGGGAGCTGTGGACTCGTATTGTTGCAGCCATAACTTACAAGGTCTATTAGAAAAGTATCAGACCTTATTTTATTTTTCAAAAACCATATGGATTTGAATCACGTGCGATTGCGTCAGACAAGCTTGAACCCTCGTGCGCATGCGTGAGATTTTCCACGCCTGTTGGTTGCGTCATTCACCTGTGAGCAGGCTTTGAGTGAGGAGTGGTCCAGCCCCCTCGGCGGATTTTCATTGTCAGGAAATGGTGGAATGATTTGGGCTTTTTTCCATCAGAATTTTTTCACAAACTTAGAGACTGGCAGCTGGAAACCATTCGAAAAATGTATCTGGTTTTCGGTGAAAATTTTACGGGATTCACAGAGAATAAGGACTGTTACTACAGCTTTAAGGACGGCTTTAAGGACGCTCGGTGCGCCGCGCTCCGTGCCGCCATCGAGAGCCACAAACCACTGGATCATTTCTAAACGGATGGCTCTGTGGAGCCGGGACCGTCGTGTGCACTTTCTCTGGTTATCACAAGAGCTGGACATCAACCATTTTCCGGCAGATTTCACTTTTAACAAGAGATTTTGTCATGGA
Source organism: Thalassophryne amazonica (assembly GCF_902500255.1). NCBI lineage: Eukaryota > Metazoa > Chordata > Actinopteri > Batrachoidiformes > Batrachoididae > Thalassophryne > Thalassophryne amazonica. The sequence goes on along the minus strand of NC_047106.1, from coordinate 68,168,223 downwards.
AAGCTGAGCGGAGGCTTCGCGCATCACGATGGATTCGCTACTGGAGCGAGACAAAACCACCTCCGTTTTTGGTCTCACAGGACAGCTTTGAAATGGCGTTCAGACAGCTGTCGGTGGTTTTTCCATCGAGTGATTATCCGAGAAATTGTGGATGTGCCTGGACATACCAGAACATGTCCCATGAGGCTTCATCACGGCGTTCCTTTGCGCCGTGCGGCACCGCCGCGATGCGCGGAATTCCTCCGCACGTCTGTCTCAACGTGCCAAAAAGTGCTGATGTCTACGTCTTTTCACAATTCCTGTGCTAGTCAGACGACGTCCCGGATAAAACACAGCGTCCAGTTTGGAAATGAACGGCACATTCCACTGTTACAGGAGTTTTTGTCATGGAAAGAGGAGCGGAGGCTTCGCGCATCGCGACGGTGCCGCATGGCGCAAAGCAACGCCGTGATGAAGCCTCACGGGACATGTTCTGGCATGTCCAGGCACATCCACAATTTCTTGGATAATCACTCGATGGAATAATCACCGACAGCTGTCTGAACGCCATCTCAAAGCCGTCCTGTGAGACCAAAACAGAGGTGGTTTTGTCTCGCTCCAGTAGCGAATCCATCGTGACGCGCGAAGCCTCCGCTCGGCTTTCCATGACAAAATCTCTTGTTAAAAGTGAAATCTGCCAGAAAATGGTTGATGTCCAGCTCTTGTGATAACCAGAGAAAGTGCACACGACGGTCCCAGCTCCACAGAGCCATCCGTTTAGAAATGATCCGGTGGTTTGTGGCTCTCGATGGCGGCACGGAGCGCAGCGCGCCGAGCGTCCTTAAAGCCGTCCTTAAAGCTGTAGTAACAGTCCTTATTCTCTGTGAAGCCCGTAAAATTTTCACCGAAAGCCAGATAAATTTTTCGAATGGTTTCCAGCTGCCAGTCTCTAACAGTTTCTGAAAAAAATTCTGATGGAAAAAAAGCCCAAATCATTCCGCCATTTCCTGACAATGAAAATCCACCGAGGGGGTGGACCACCACTCAAAGCCTGCTCACAGGCGAATGACGCAACCGACAGGCGTGGAAAAACTCACGCATGCGCACGAGGGTTCAAGCTTGTCTGACGCAATCACACGTGATTCAAATCCATATGGTTTTTGGAAAGAAAAAAAAAAGGTCGGATACTTTTCTAATAGACCTCGTACAGTATAATTTTAGTCCCACAACGGGGAAATTTACAATGCTACAGCAGCAAAGGGACGGTCACAGAATAACTGTGCAAAGTATGCAAAAATAAGGTCAAAGACAAATAAGTACCAAAAAACACACGGAAGTCAAGTTCTATATCTCGTTTGAACGCCTGCGTGATATCGTGGGATTTGACCACTTCTCGGGACAGCCTGCCATTGCACAATACAAACACAGCATCACTTCAACCCTGAAAATATTATGCTGCAATTGGGCCATTGCGTTGTTTTTGAGGGTGTGTGGGAGGAAAATGATCATTTCCCCATGTTGATTGTGGACCTGCTAGTTCTGATTTAGAAGCAGCAGGTCCACAATTTATTCATCCACCTTTGTCAAAGCCATTTAAAGATGGCAGTCATGACTCACCTTTTCTGCTGATTAAAGTCTCAAAACGGGACACTTTTCTGTAGTTACGGCCGAAAGCAAGAATCGTCCACCACTTCACATGAACAGGTTTTATTCGTATGTCATTAGCGTGCTTTGTTTGTGGGGGAGCCAATGACGCGGTTCTGTTGTGCACTGAGCCATTAAATATCTCCCACTTTACTTGTTCGTGAACTGAAGTTTCTGTCCCTCATGTAAAGGAAAATAATAATAATATCCTCCACTCCATGTGTGTTGTGGGATTTGCTATGGCTCTTTGCCAAGTAAAGTTAGAAAGACAGATCATTCTGGAATCAATAACTTCAAAGTGAATCGCCGTTTTAAATCAAATGCCACCTCTTTCCAAACGCTGTAATACAGACAAACTACAACCAACCAAAACGGTTTTTCCCACAAAATGAGACGTCCTCCGGTCCCTGGTGGAGAATTTATCACAGTGTCACAGTCTCCATACTCCCCCAGTCTGAGCACAGCCACGCAGCAAGTACGACAGATGCGAGTATTGTAGGGGGGACTGGGGCCATTCTCCCATGGAAAATTTTTAAATTTATAACCCTCTGAAACACTATTGTGTGCCTTTTGAGGGCCACATTTTGTGAAGTAAAGCCATAATTTTATTTTTTTGTCACAGCCTTACTTTAAAGCCAAAGGAAATGAGGCATCATGCCAAAACATGGAAGTGTGTAGAAATGTGTGTCACAGGAGCATCAGAACAGCTAATTTACACACAGCAGATTACTGAAGAAAATCATTACAAATATTTGTTTTTTTTTTTACTTCAAGATTAATTTCTGATTACTCGACATTTTGAAGTTAAAAACACTCAAGAAGGCCCTTTATAAGCCCATAATGCAAAAGCTTCAGGGGGACAAAACCGAAGTCGCCCCCGAACTACTGGCTTTTTAAGGTGATTTTTCCATCCCAATATAAGAAAAAAAATCCTGCTAAGAACCTTGTACGTACGTAAGGCCTTACTGTGTACAGCATGCATGCATGCATGCAAGCACGTGTACACAAACAATCGTCAATAAACGGCCCCCCTTTCATGAAATTTCACGCCCCCTGGGCATTTATTAGAGTACTGCTGTACGTAGGAAAACACTGGAGAAAGATATAAATGTCAAGACTGTGTTGTCACCATTACAAAGAGTACGTTCCCACTGTCATTTCTTGATGATCACTGAAGGGTTAACAGGAAACCGCAGACCACATTCAGCGCACACGACTCTCTTGGAAATGTCTGTATAAGGCTGTGCTCTCAGAACTTTTCTTCAAATGTGCTGGAAAGTACAGTTTGTCCTCCTCCTCCTCCTGCATTTAGTTGACCCTCCCACCACACTGCTCTGGCACTCTTCTCCCAAAACCACAACCGTCTCATCAAGGAAAAGAAATTGGAATGCCACATGTTGGCATGCGTGCAGGTATTTATCAATGACTCACATGATACTGTGGAACGCATTAATTAGCCATACTCTGCTGCTGACGGTAAGGACAGAGTATTGAAAACAACCTTGTGTGACTGCGGGTGACATTTGACAACATGGATTAATAGTGGCTTTAAAAAATAAATAAATAATAAACAAAGCCTAGAAAAGGTCGCTTTAATTTCAGTTGTATCAGTAGCCTGCTTTGCAGCACATTTTTACCTTTTCTTTGCCTTTACCCTATCGCAAATTGACATCACAACCTACATGTTTGTTTGATAAAATTACTAACTCCAAGACCCTTAATCATTTTCATACTTATCGCTTCCCTGATTTTAACAAGGAAACCCCAAAGAAAAAGAGAGATACAAATACAATAACATGCTTTTGGAGGGCGGTATGCATTTTCAAGAGGCCCGACGTCCATGCCCAGTCGCCCGCAATGACAGCTATTCGCCCTCGTCTAACTCGGGGGAATAGCTGTCATTGCGGGTGACGGGATGGACGGGGGGACTCAGAAAAACGATACCGCACGACAACAGCATGTTATTTGCATTATTATCACTTTTTACTGAGATACACAACACATAACGCGTACATAAAAAGTTGGCTCACTTTTGTCGTGTCACCTGGCGCGTGCGCTGCTCTCCAAATTTGGCAGTGTGTCCTCATCAAGCTGGCTGCTTTAGATGCTGTTCATTGTCGTACCATCCATGAGAAAATCATCCGGAATATCCATATTGGGACCAAAACACACTTCTCGCCTTTTCATCTTTTCCTCTGCGGACAGTTTTTTTTTTCCCTCTGCAGACAGTTCTTGGACTGCGCGCTATGACGTCATTTGTTTACGCACAGCGGGCGGGTATAGCCAGATAGTGTCGACGGAAATCTGCGATACCGGCCTAGCAACGACCAGGTAAAGTGATAATAATGCCCCATATCCCAGTTTAGTTGTGCAGAAAAGTGAAACAAAGATATTTTCTTATGGCTGTCAACACAACATGTTAAGTAAGGATTAAACAATGAGAAGCCATGCATTATACGGTTTGAATGCACAACACGGAGTCTAAAACACCATGACGCGAAGCGGAGTGGTGTTACTCTGGCCTCTTTCCTGCTTTAAACGGCCTCGTTTCTGCTTAAAACTGACTTTAGAATTATTACCTTGTCATCTCATGGTCAATAATCACATTATTCCCTTTGATCACTTTGGGTGTAGAGATTCAGTCTCAGGTGAGCTGCTGTGGTCCCAATTGATGCATGCACAGTGAAGGCAGGGCGGAACAATTTTTAGGGGGGGCCGATTATTAATCTCTCATTAACTTCTGGATCTGTTCCTAAATGTTTCAAATCTGCAGTGATTAAACCGTTACTTAAGAAATCTAATCTTGACCCCAGTGTTTTGAAAAACTGTAGGCCGATATCAAATCTATCATTTTGCTCTGAAACTCTGGAAAGGGTGGTTTCACTGCAGCTCGTGGATCACCTTACTGAGAATAATCTTTTTGAGCCACTGCAGTCTGCTTTGAGAAAATATCATTCCACAGAGACAGCTCTCACTAAAATAGTGAATGAACTTCTGTTTGCAGTGGATTCAGACACCACTACGGTTCTGGTTCTGTTAGATCTTACTGCTGCGTTGGATACCATGGATCACCATATTTTAGTCGATAGACTGGAGAATCATTTTAGGATGACTGGGAGTGCCCTTGCATGGTTGATACCATACCTGACTAGTCGTTTTCACTGTGTTTTGTACAATAGCACTACCTCAAAACTTAGTGACATGAAATTAGGGATTCCACAGGGGTCTGTCATAGGCCCCCTGCTTTTCTCCCTTTATATAGCACCCCTTGGGCACATATTGTGGCATTTTGGGATTACCTTTCATTGCTATGCTGATGATACTCAGTTATACATGCCGATAACTGCTGGTAATCTCATCCACATAAAATCCTTAGAAGATTGCCTTGCATCAGTGAAAAGCTGGATGTCTAGCAATGTCGTACTTTTAAACTGTGGTAAGACTGAAATGATGGTTCTTGGTCCAGTGAGACATCAGTATCAATTTGACCAGTTAACGCTTAGCCTAGGCTCGTGCGTCATACATCACACTGACAAAGTGAGGAACCTTGGGGTAATTTTTGATCCTACGTTGTCCTTTGACCTCCACATTAAAGATATTACGAGGACTGCTTTCTTCCAACTGTGAAATATACCGAAGATTCATCCCATGCTGTCTTTGGCTGATGCTAAGACCCTGATTCATGAATTTGTTTCTTCTAGATTGACCTACTGCAAGGTTCTATTTTCTGGTTTACCACAGTCCAGCATTAGGGGTCTCCAAGTGGTTCAAAATGCTGCTGCCAGACTTTTGACAGGAAGCAGAAAGTTTGACCACATTACACCCATTTTGGTATCTCTTCACTGGTTTCCTGTCCCTGTGAGATCAGATTTTAAGGTTCTGCTACTAACCTATAAAACTGTTCACGGACTGGCACCTACCTACTTAGCTGACCTAATTAAACCCTACATACTGGCCCGGGCTCTGCGTTCTCAGGGTGCAGGACTACTTTGTGTCCCTAGGGTGAATGAAAAGTCTGTGGGTCACAGAGCTTTCTCTTATCGTGCCCGTTTTGTGGAATGACCTCCCTGCAGCAATAAAACATTCAGATTCTGTACAGACTTTCAAGTCCAGACTTAAGACCCACTTATTTTCCCTTTCATATGTCTAGCATACTGGCATAGTATATTACTAGGGATGTGAATTGTACAACTCACGATTCAATTCAATTCCGATTCTTGGGGTGACGAATCGATTCAGAATCGATTTTCGATTCAAAGAGCTCTGAGAAATAGTTATATTACTTAAAAAATGTTTATGTTTAAGAAAATGCAGCTTTACAAGGTTAATCAAGTGATTCTAGATGTAAATTTACTTATCTGCTTTGCTCGTTCGGAGTTGGCTGGTAGTTTAGCGAAGCGCTGGTCAGTAGTCGGCAGAGACCGCTGCTCCCCTCTTTTAGCTCTGGTTGATAGCGTAGCATGTGGGCTTGCAGATTTGAAGTGTTTCCAAAGTACTTGACTTTCATTTTGCAGATTCTGCACACTACATAAGTCATGTCAAGCTCCTTCTTACGCAGTAAATAATAAAATCCAAAATGTGCCCAAACATTTGCCTTCAGCAAAGACGGTGCTGGCTGAATTAGCTCTTCATCCGCCATGCTAAGGTACAGCCACTGAACTCTGCAGTACACGAGTGTTTGAAGCACGCCGGACCACCACCCCCCCCCTCGCGGGGACGCTGTAGTACGGAAGCCATTGCCTGACAAACAGCACACGCAGAGAGTAAGCAAGATTATGTTTAAAAAATGCTTTTAAAAAATCGATTCTTGGACATTTTGGATCGATTCAGAATCGTAATAAATAATCGCGATTCGGACATTAATCATTTTTTTTCCGACACCCCTATATATTACTATGCTTTTTTTCCCTTTTAAATTCATTTTATTAGGAAACGGAGAGGGCCGCAGCCTCATCTTTAAAGTCTGGATCTTTTAGTGAAGCTTAGGGCTAGTGACCGGCGATCACCTTAGTATTTCTTCTGTTTTTCTTGTTGCTTAATGCTGACAAATTATACTGTATTTGTTGTCTTTCTGATGTCTGATTCTGCTTTTTCTCTCTGTATGAGGTGCGGCTCCATCCAGAGATGGGAGTGGTGTCTTCTTCTGCAACCCTCCTGTCCTGTGCACCGGCAAAGTTTCCTGTATATTCATTTTGTGAATTGTTTTATCAACTGCATCGGTAGCATGGCCCAAGCAGAGGGTCTGGTCTGCTTGAGGTTTCTTCCTCAAATCATCAGAGGGAGTTTTTCCTTACCACTGTCACCTGTGTGCTTGCTTTGGGGGTTGGTAAGGTTAGACCTTACTTGTGTGAAGCGCCTTGAGGCAACTTTGTTGTGATTTGGTGCTATATAAATAAATTAATGAAATTGGGGGGATCATTCAGTCTGTGACAGCGGCAAAGAAAAATAATGCTTTCAGCAGGTCCACAGTGCAAGTATTACCTTTCATGTTTTTCTCTGATGTGAGGAATAAAAGAGCATAATGTTTCTTCCTGGTCAGCAACACATGCAGGTGGAATACTGTTAAATACTTGCCATACCAAAGTAACTTACTTTATAGTAGGGGTTCCAGGGTCACAGGATAGGGAGAAGGTAGGTCATGTCGTGACATATTTTGTTCTTTGGCATTTTTTGGTAGATTCGTCGATTCTGCATAGGAATTCAGAGGCCTGCTTGGGAAACTCCCCCGCAAAAGCTCTGTGTGGCCACTTTTTTGTTTTTCTGGATGTTGAAGAATGATTCAAATATTAGGGGTAGATGAAATGTAAATGCATTTTTCAATTGTTCCTTTAGGTTTTTACCAACATATTGGGTATGATTGTAAAGCTTATAAGGTCAGCTACAACTCTAAACTGTTGTTATTTTAATTGGGTGAAGACATATGAAGATAGGGGTCAAAAGGTCATGGTTAGCAGGGGTAAGTGAAAATCTGGGGCTGTCAAAACACTATACCCCACTGGAACCAAGCCATTTATCCAAATAGAAAGAAACCAATGGAGAGTTTGAGAGTACTAGAGTGGGCAGTTTTTTTTTTATTTATGACCACCCATGAGGGTGAAAACTGAAAAACGCTCAAAATTTGAACTTTTTTGTCGCTTATGAATCTAGTCCAATTATTAATTTTGTTCTGGTTTTATTGATCCTAACAAACTTTTTTTGGTCAATCTCAGCTATTTTCCTTTGTATTGATAATTTGTACAATTTTAACCCTTTATTCTTGAAGTATGGCGTGACTCAGAAAATGCAGGACCAGCATCTGCTCATCAGAAAAGGAACAGCTTTTGCAAGCAGTTACATGTATTTTTGAAGAACTATATACATAAATCTATATTTTCTGAGTATGACATGTATTATTTGCACCGTAAAGGTGGCTAACCTGTTGTGTGTTGGGGGGTGTGGCTGGATGTTTTGGTGTTCTTTTCTTTGCTCTTCAGGTGGCATGGAAACTGATTTGTCTGTGGAGAAGGTGCTGGCTGAAGAATCCTTACCCTCATCAACATCATGTGTAGCACCTGTGACTGGTGCTCACATGCAACCTTAAAGACTTTCAGCTGAAGCAGATAATTGGATGGCGTTCTGCATTTAAGGCATGTGTGATTCAAGCAGAACTGCCGGGAACTCGACCTTGTGATGTCCATTTGTGAGACGCTGAGGACCGCGCCTGGGTTTGACACATCGAGCCCGTGAAGCAAGGAAGGGTGAGGACACTTGCTGTCAGCACACATTAAAGGTGATTAAGTGTTCGACTAATTGTTGATAGTAACTTGGTGTTTTGTTACGCAGTATACTGGAATTGTGATGAGAATTGTGCAGTTTGCTTCTCACTGCTGTGGCGTGCGGATAAGTGATCCTCCACTTGTTGTGAGAAGCTGCTCATTTGCATAAAGTTAAAAATACAGACCTGAATGTGTTGCTGATAGCGTGTGTCTTTTGAAAGATATTGTTGTAACTGCTGACTTACCTCACCTCTTCTTTGCTTCACAGAGAGTCAGTTTGTCGTGTCCACCTGGGGGGTGTTTGTCTGGTGGTAGTGGGTCCAGGAACGCCGGGCTTCTATCCTTTTGGGCGCTTAAGAGCGTGCCAACAGTCACTCCAACAGAAGGACGTTCTTTTAGTTTTGTACACATTATTATGCACAGATGAAAAATAAATTGTTTCTGTTGTTGGAACCGCTTTCTGGTTATTTTTAGCGCTGGGTTCTGTCTGACGCAGGTCCACTCCTCAACTCGCGTCGACACATAACATAACCTTTGCCACTTGGGGTCTACCTGGCTATCAAAAGTACATTTTCATTTGAAATGTGCCTTCTTCCAGCAACTCAACATTTATATGGTTGGAAACATGATTATCTATGAGAATGACAGGCAAGATCCTGGTGGTCAAAGATACAATGTTTTACAGTTTGTAAGGATAGAAATTACAAACCAATTTCACAATAATTTTTATCAGGCAAGACCTAATAAATCTATAAGTGTGACATGCTTTGACAACCTTTACATACCAGCATCACTCTCATCAAACTCCATTCACACCACTGAGGATTATGAAACTGATACAATGATGACTGATCATGAGGTTATAATTCCCATTGTTTCAGTTCAATGTTGTAGGCATTTCCACAGTCCCTGGGGTTTCCACAACTGCAAGCAAGAGTACAAGGGACTCTTGCTTTCCGACTCGCACAGTTCGACTTACATCTCCCCTTCTGAAAGTTACATTTAGTCTTCTGTAGAGAAAGCTTTGGTGATTTTGTCATCATGCTGGCCAGCAGAGACCCATCCTTAATTGTTCTCCCAAAATCTGTCGGAGGGGGGCAGCGTAAGGGATACAGATGATGCCCTCTTCCAAGCCAAAATTTGGCATAAAGCCCACTTCAGGTGCAACTGAAATGTGTCACTTGTCGGCGGCAGTGACGTTATATCTGACTTTTTTGTCTGAAACAGATGGCACCGACGTTTGTCGATGGATCCAGAAAAGTTTCCCTTTCGATAAAGTGCACATATGAACTTCCGAGTGGACTCTAGAATGTCATTGGAGATTTCAGTTCCTGATCCAGGCATTCCAAATTCTGCAGGTGGTTTCAAAATCTGATCACATTCAAGGGTAACCTGCAAGGCACGTTTCCTGCCACATCCGAACATATGGCTTACACTGTCACATCCAGTCAGAGAATATGTGGAAATCATTGATGAGGTTGTCAAATCTGAGTAACAACTTGTGAGACACTCTGAAATCCAGTGACATGGGATAAGTACAACATCATGCTTTCGTAGCCAGAGTTTACAGAGACTATGGATTCTGGAGACATGGTAAACAGCAAGAATCAGGACATCTGTGTCAGTAGCAGCTATAATAGCTTTCGTGCACCCTTCATTTTGTGCTGAGTGGGCAATATGAGCAAACAACTTTGTATCCACCTCCTCATGATCATCACAGACCAAACTATCAATCTCACTGGCACCTGTATTGGATACTTTCTTAGCAGGTCCCTGGCACAGACCTCCAAGTATGAGAGTGCAACCAGTTGGAATCTGATGGTAATGAAGCATCCAAGACTTGCACAGATATTGTTCAAGATGATGTTTGTTCTGCTGGTTTGACAAGAAGCTTTTCCAGTTTGGAAGTTTGCATCAGGCAGAAAAATGGAACTTGGGTACCTTGTCCATTCATGGGAAAATTGCTCTATTTTCTCCTGCTGGCCTAGATTTTCAGCAAAGCATAGGCTCTACACCACTTGCCTCTCTTCTGCATAGAGTTCTTTGGCTTCTGCCTGCTTTGGCTTTTTTTTTTTTTTTTTACAACTTTTTTGATGAAAGTCTTCAGCTTGACGGGGTCAACATTTTCCACATTGCATTTTTCAGTTTTTTCCAATGCATCCAAGCCCCTCTGCCTTGCTTCCATGAGTTCCATAGACTGTGTGGCCTGCCCTGAGGAAATGTTCAAATTTCTTCACAAGTTGGTGAAAAGGGATCCATCATCACTTCGTTTATCAAAGACTTTGTGTTTTCGATCAACTTTCTGATTCACTGGAATCAGAATGCTGCGTCACCTCCCTCATATGTGCCATTTCCAGAGTTCTGAGATGCCAGTCAGTTTTGGCAAAGCTCTCAGATATTTTGAGATAGTGTCCTGTCTCTGAAATTCCCTGTAGCAGTTTAGTCTTGGCATCCTTGTTGTATGTTTTGTGATTTGGGGTTATCTGGAACAATACAATATTGTTGCCATTCCAAGCTGAAATGAAATCACATCAGATGAAATCTGTCAATTTCAAGCCTACCCTACCCCCCCCCCCCACACACACACACACACCCTGACACCCCCTCTGAACAAACCCCACCAAGTGACTCAAACTATTGAAATGATGGATTTTGATATGGTCCATGGAGATAAGCATCATGAACTCAAAAGGAAGTGTTACTGAAGAGGCCATTAAATTGGAGAATCCCAGTATTTGTGCAAACTTTGGATATTTCACCAACAGACAAAACAGGGTTAATTCAAAATGTCTTACTCCATTGTTAGTTATGAATAAAAAACTACCCACTCTAGTACTCTAAAACTCTGCATTAGTTCCTTTCAATGTGGCTAAAAGGCTTGGGCACAGTGGGGTATAGCGTTTTGAGAGCCCCAGATTTTCACTTGCCCCTGCTGACCTTGACCTTTTGACCCCTAGCTTCAAATGTCTTGACCCAATTAAAACAACAATGGTTTAGAGTTGTAGCCAACCTTATCAGCTTTACAATGATACCTAATATGTTGCTAAAAGTTTAAAGGAAAACACTGAAAAACATATTTACATTTCGTTTATCCCTAAAATTTCAATCATTTTTCATCCATCCAGAAAACCAAAAAAGGGACCACGCCCACCTTTCGCAGGGGAGTTTCCAGAGTAGGCCTCTGAATTCCTATGCAGAATGGACCAATCTTACCAAAAAATGCCCAGAAAAAATATGTCATGACATGACCTACTTGCTCCTGTTTTATGCACAATTTTGAGGTCTGGAACCCCTACTATTAATAACTGTCACTATTATATCTCAAATGTGGGGATAAGGGCTGCAGCTGAATATTTTGGAATCGGGCATTCCATCGATGATCTGGTATCTCTTCTGGAAACCGTCCTGTGCACTGGCAACATTTCCTGTATGTTCGTTTTGTGAATTGTTTTTTAATTTGTGTCTGTAGCATGGCCCAAGCAGAGGATCACACCTTTGAGTCTGGTCTGCTTGAGGTTTCTTCCTCAGGAGTTTTTCCTTATGACTGTTGCTCTGGGGGTTGGTAAGGTTAGACCTTACTCGTGTGAAGTGCCTTGAGGCAACCTTGTTGTGACTAGCGCTATATAAATGAAAATAAATTGAAACTGAAATAATCAAATAAAAAGTACTTTTGCATTTTTAAACATCAATAGTCCAGGGCTCTCCCTAACCAATGGAACAATGTTGCTGTACCATCATGCAGATTGTCAAAGTTAGGGTGCTCGCTTCCTGTTTTCCTAGGTAATTATTTATTTTTTCATGTCATTACAAGTTTCGGCACTTTCCTGAACCATAAGCACAGGCGGTCAGGTTGTATGTGAATGTGAACACAGGCTGTGAAAAACAAGGCTCTGAACTGCAGCCTTTCTACAAAAGCCGCATTGATAAATCTGCTGTTCACTCTGTCAATGAAAGCTTAGAAAAAAAGGCATTTTTTGAACAGTAAACTTGACAGACTTAAAAAGTGCGTGCAGAGCACAGGACGAGTGGACCAAACTGTGTGTTTAAAAAAAAAATACATGAACACTGATTCGCTTTAAATGTGCAGTAAGTCTAATTCAGATCATCAGTGCAGACCCTCTTTCTCTTTAAAGGTTTTATTTTACTCTATCATGCTTTGGAAAGTTGTAGTTTCTGCTGCTACACTGATTAGCTCTTACACGGGTAATGCTCATGCTCTACTGTCTCTTCCTCAGTTTTTTCAGGAGGCATTACAGCACCACATACAGGTCTCACATATATGCCACAACGTTAAACAAAGCATATGTAACAGAACGAACCCATCCCCTCGGATCCTCTAATTTTAACTCATTATTAAAGGCCCTCCCCAACACCCACACACACAAACTTTCACAATAGCCCAGGATTACAGCTGTATTCCAAAATTCAAAATATACAAAGTGAAAATTCACACACACACACACACACACACACACACACACACACACACACACACACACACACACACACACACACACACACACACACACTTTAACTGAAGTGATAAAAAAAAATTTAAAAATAGATTTTGAACTGCAGCAATAAATAATGCACATTATGTTCATGGCGCCACATTTTCGCAAAGTTCATAGAATGCAGTTTATTTTTATAGTGAAACATTTCTGTAATTGTTTTAAGAAAGTGAGAACCTGTGTATGTGTTTTATGAATTAAGGTTTTATATTGAAAGAAAAAAAAAACAAAAACATGCATTTATTTATTTATTTATCCAAATTTTGGATAAATTAGTCGCACAACTTCTAATTAATTACATTTTTTAATCGCTGACAGCGCTAACATTTTTATATAGTTAATCAATTCCACTGAGTGTGTAACTGTAGCAAAATGTAGGTACAGTGTCATATTGATTTAATATTTTAATAGTTAAACATATTATTAGTAGCAGTAATAATAATAGCAGTGTGTGAAAAAAATGTCTTGGAAAGTGGACCTTTACTCTAAGGGTGTTGTGGGGGGGCCATTCTGTTGTCTTTCAGTCTGAATAAACCCCTGGCCTGGGTGGGGGGATTATATGCTGGAACACATTCACCTAAACTGCATGTATTTGGAAGTGGGAGAAAGCCAGAGTACCCAGAAGGCACCCACCCACCCACCCACCCACACACACACGGGGAGAACATGCAAATTCCACAAAAAAGGGGGCCAAGTTGAAAATATAGCTGGGGCTTCATCACTGTGAGGCTACAGTGCTAACTGCCAAGCCACTGCTGCCCCATTATGCCAAGACCGGGATGATATGCTTAACATATGCTGATATAACATCGGGATGTGTGTGTGCCGATAAAATACCAATCGTGATACTTCAGAAATGTGTCTCCACATGTATTGATTTTAACATGACATGAAATTTTCACCAAATGTCTCACAACCCAGGCAATTCACACAAGGAAATTAAACCATAGACGGCCATCAATTATGTATAATAATATGAAATGATACAGGAAGACAGTATTGAACACTTGAAGAAAGGGAGGTCCAAAAAGACATGGAAAGCAAGACACCATCTGAAATCTATCAGTAATTAGAAAGCAATCCTCCCCTTTTCAGTGCAATTTAATATCAGTTGGTTCAGTACTAACTGATGGCCTATAAAAAGGTGTCTCATTACCAGGTGTCACACAAGAAACATCTCATGATGGGTAAAAGTAAAGGGCTCTCTCAAGATCTTTGCAACCTTATTGTTGCAAAACATATTGATGACATTGGTTAGAGAATGATTTTGAAACTTCTCAATGTTCTAGTGACCACAATTGGGGACATAATGCGTTAGTGGAAATAACAATTTCACCATGAACTGGCCAAAACTAGGCGCACCTCGCACAATTTTTGACAGAGGAGTGAAAAGATCAGAAGAGTTGTCCAAGAGCCAAAGACCACTACTAGAGCTCCCCAGAAAGACCTGGAATTAGCAGGTACAATTGTTTGAAAGAAAACAATAAGTAATGCACTCAACCGCCATGGTCTGTATGGATGCTAACCATGCAAAGCTCTACTGTTGAAGATAAAGCACATTGAAGCTCATTTAAAGTTTGCTGTAAAACATTTAGACAAGCCTATAGTCTAGTCAGATGAGACCAAAATTGAACTCTTTGTGGATGCCATAATATACATTTGGAGATCAAATGGCACTGCACATCACCCCCCCCCCCCAAAAAAAAAAAACCCATACCAATAGTGAATTCAGAGGCCTGCTTGGGAAACTCCCCCGCAAAAGCTCTGTGTGGCCACTTTTTTGTTTTTCTGGATGTTGAAGAATGATTCAAATATTAGGGGTAGATGAATGTAAATGCATTTTTCAATTGTTCCTTTAGGTTTTTACCAACATATTGGGTATGATTGTAAAGCTTATAAGGTCAGCTACAACTCTAAACTGTTGTTATTTTAATTGGGTGAAGACATATGAAGATAGGGGTCAAAAGGTCATGGTTAGCAGGGGTAAGTGAAAATCTGGGGCTGTCAAAACACTATACCCCACTGGAACCAAGCCATTTATCCAAATAGAAAGAAACCAATGGAGAGTTTGAGAGTACTAGAGTGGGCAGTTTTTTTTTTATTTATGACCACCCATGAGGGGTGAAAACTGAAAAACGCTCAAAATTTGAACTTTTTTGTCGCTTATGAATCTAGTCCAATTATTAATTTTGTTCTGGTTTTATTGATCCTAACAAACTTTTTTTGGTCAATCTCAGCTATTTTCCTTTGTATTGATAATTTGTACAATTTTAACCCTTTATTCTTGAAGTATGGCGTGACTCAGAAAATGCAGGACCAGCATCTGCTCATCAGAAAAGGAACAGCTTTTGCAAGCAGTTACATGTATTTTTGAAGAACTATATACATAAATCTATATTTTCTGAGTATGACATGTATTATTTGCACCGTAAAGGTGGCTAACCTGTTGTGTGTTGGGGGGTGTGGCTGGATGTTTTGGTGTTCTTTTCTTTGCTCTTCAGGTGGCATGGAAACTGATTTGTCTGTGGAGAAGGTGCTGGCTGAAGAATCCTTACCCTCATCAACATCATGTGTAGCACCTGTGACTGGTGCTCACATGCAACCTTAAAGACTTTCAGCTGAAGCAGATAATTGGATGGCGTTCTGCATTTAAGGCATGTGTGATTCAAGCAGAACTGCCGGGAACTCGACCTTGTGATGTCCGTTTGTGAGACGCTGAGGACCGCGCCTGGGTTTGACACATCGAGCCCGTGAAGCAAGGAAGGGTGAGGACACTTGCTGTCAGCACACATTAAAGGTGATTAAGTGTTCGACTAATTGTTGATAGTAACTTGGTGTTTTGTTACGCAGTATACTGGAATTGTGATGAGAATTGTGCAGTTTGCTTCTCACTGCTGTGGCGTGCGGATAAGTGATCCTCCACTTGTTGTGAGAAGCTGCTCATTTGCATAAAGTTAAAAAATACAGACCTGAATGTGTTGCTGATAGCGTGTGTCTTTTGAAAGATATTGTTGTAACTGCTGACTTACCTCACCTCTTCTTTGCTTCACAGAGAGTCAGTTTGTCGTGTCCACCTGGGGGGTGTTTGTCTGGTGGTAGTGGGTCCAGGAACGCCGGGCTTCTATCCTTTTGGGCGCTTAAGAGCGTGCCAACAGTCACTCCAACAGAAGGATGTTCTTTTAGTTTTGTACACATTATTATGCACAGATGAAAAATAAATTGTTTCTGTTGTTGGAACCGCTTTCTGGTTATTTTTAGCGCTGGGTTCTGTCTGACGCAGGTCCACTCCTCAACTCGCGTCGACACATAACATAACCTTTGCCACTTGGGGTCTACCTGGCTATCAAAAGTACATTTTCATTTGAAATGTGCCTTCTTCCAGCAACTCGACATTTATATGGTTGGAAACATGATTATCTATGAGAATGACAGGCAAGATCCTGGTGGTCAAAGATACAATGTTTTACAGTTTGTAAGGATAGAAATTACAAACCAATTTCACAATAATTTTTATCAGGCAAGACCTAATAAATCTATAAGTGTGACATGCTTTGACAACCTTTACATACCAGCATCACTCTCATCAAACTCCATTCACACCACTGAGGATTATGAAACTGATACAATGATGACTGATCATGAGGTTATAATTCCCATTGTTTCAGTTCAATGTTGTAGGCATTTCCACAGTCCCTGGGGTTTCCACAACTGCAAGCAAGAGTACAAGGGACTCTTGCTTTCCGACTCGCACAGTTCGACTTACATCTCCCCTTCTGAAAGTTACATTTAGTCTTCTGTAGAGAAAGCTTTGGTGATTTTGTCATCATGCTGGCCAGCAGAGACCCATCCTTAATTGTTCTCCCAAAATCTGTCGGAGGGGGGCAGCGTAAGGGATACAGATGATGCCCTCTTCCAAGCCAAAATTTGGCATAAAGCCCACTTCAGGTGCAACTGAAATGTGTCACTTGTCGGCGGCAGTGACGTTATATCTGACTTTTTTGTCTGAAACAGATGGCACCGACGTTTGTCGATGGATCCAGAAAAGTTTCCCTTTCGATAAAGTGCACATATGAACTTCCGAGTGGACTCTAGAATGTCATTGGAGATTTCAGTTCCTGATCCAGGCATTCCAAATTCTGCAGGTGGTTTCAAAATCTGATCACATTCAAGGGTAACCTGCAAGGCACGTTTCCTGCCACATCCGAACATATGGCTTACACTGTCACATCCAGTCAGAGAATATGTGGAAATCATTGATGAGGTTGTCAAATCTGAGTAACAACTTGTGAGACACTCTGAAATCCAGTGACATGGGATAAGTACAACATCATGCTTTCGTAGCCAGAGTTTACAGAGACTATGGATTCTGGAGACATGGTAAACAGCAAGAATCAGGACATCTGTGTCAGTAGCAGCTATAATAGCTTTCGTGCACCCTTCATTTTGTGCTGAGTGGGCAATATGAGCAAACAACTTTGTATCCACCTCCTCATGATCATCACAGACCAAACTATCAATCTCACTGGCACCTGTATTGGATACTTTCTTAGCAGGTCCCTGGCACAGACCTCCAAGTATGAGAGTGCAACCAGTTGGAATCTGATGGTAATGAAGCATCCAAGACTTGCACAGATATTGTTCAAGATGATGTTTGTTCTGCTGGTTTGACAAGAAGCTTTTCCAGTTTGGAAGTTTGCATCAGGCAGAAAAATGGAACTTGGGTACCTTGTCCATTCATGGGAAAATTGCTCTATTTTCTCCTGCTGGCCTAGATTTTCAGCAAAGCATAGGCTCTACACCACTTGCCTCTCTTCTGCATAGAGTTCTTTGGCTTCTGCCTGCTTTGGCTTTTTTTTTTTTTTTTTTACAACTTTTTGATGAAAGTCTTCAGCTTGACGGGGTCAACATTTTCCACATTGCATTTTTCAGTTTTTTCCAATGCATCCAAGCCCCTCTGCCTTGCTTCCATGAGTTCCATAGACTGTGTGGCCTGCCCTGAGGAAATGTTCAAAATTTCTTCACAAGTTGGTGAAAAGGGATCCATCATCACTTCGTTTATCAAAGACTTTGTGTTTTCGATCAACTTTCTGATTCACTGGAATCAGAATGCTGCGTCACCTCCCTCATATGTGCCATTTCCAGAGTTCTGAGATGCCAGTCAGTTTTGGCAAAGCTCTCAGATATTTTGAGATAGTGTCCTGTCTCTGAAATTCCCTGTAGCAGTTTAGTCTTGGCATCCTTGTTGTATGTTTTGTGATTTGGGGTTATCTGGAACAATACAATATTGTTGCCATTCCAAGCTGAAATGAAATCACATCAGATGAAATCTGTCAATTTCAAGCCTACCCTACCCCCCCCCCCACACACACACACACACCCTGACACCCCCTCTGAACAAACCCCACCAAGTGACTCAAACTATTGAAATGATGGATTTTGATATGGTCCATGGAGATAAGCATCATGAACTCAAAAGGAAGTGTTACTGAAGAGGCCATTAAATTGGAGAATCCCAGTATTTGTGCAAACTTTGGATATTTCACCAACAGACAAAACAGGGTTAATTCAAAATGTCTTACTCCATTGTTAGTTATGAATAAAAAACTACCCACTCTAGTACTCTAAAACTCTGCATTAGTTCCTTTCAATGTGGCTAAAAGGCTTGGGCACAGTGGGGTATAGCGTTTTGAGAGCCCCAGATTTTCACTTGCCCCTGCTGACCTTGACCTTTTGACCCCTAGCTTCAAATGTCTTGACCCAATTAAAACAACAATGGTTTAGAGTTGTAGCCAACCTTATCAGCTTTACAATGATACCTAATATGTTGCTAAAAGTTTAAAGGAAAACACTGAAAAACATATTTACATTTCGTTTATCCCTAAAATTTCAATCATTTTTCATCCATCCAGAAAACCAAAAAAGGGACCACGCCCACCTTTCGCAGGGGAGTTTCCAGAGTAGGCCTCTGAATTCCTATGCAGAATGGACCAATCTTACCAAAAATGCCCAGAAAAAATATGTCATGACATGACCTACTTGCTCCTGTTTTATGCACAATTTTGAGGTCTGGAACCCCTACTATTAATAACTGTCACTATTATATCTCAAATGTGGGGATAAGGGCTGCAGCTGAATATTTTTGGAATCGGGCATTCCATCGATGATCTGGTATCTCTTCTGGAAACCGTCCTGTGCACTGGCAACATTTCCTGTATGTTCGTTTTGTGAATTGTTTTTTAATTTGTGTCTGTAGCATGGCCCAAGCAGAGGATCACACCTTTGAGTCTGGTCTGCTTGAGGTTTCTTCCTCAGGAGTTTTTCCTTATGACTGTTGCTCTGGGGGTTGGTAAGGTTAGACCTTACTCGTGTGAAGTGCCTTGAGGCAACCTTGTTGTGACTAGCGCTATATAAATGAAAATAAATTGAAACTGAAATAATCAAATAAAAAGTACTTTTGCATTTTTAAACATCAATAGTCCAGGGCTCTCCCTAACCAATGGAACAATGTTGCTGTACCATCATGCAGATAGTCAAAGTTAGGGTGCTCGCTTCCTGTTTTCCTAGGTAATTATTTATTTTTTCATGTCATTACAAGTTTCGGCACTTTCCTGAACCATAAGCACAGGCGGTCAGGTTGTATGTGAATGTGAACACAGGCTGTGAAAAACAAGGCTCTGAACTGCAGCCTTTCTACAAAAGCCGCATTGATAAATCTGCTGTTCACTCTGTCAATGAAAGCTTAGAAAAAAAGGCATTTTTTGAACAGTAAACTTGACAGACTTAAAAAGTGCGTGCAGAGCACAGGACGAGTGGACCAAACTGTGTGTTTAAAAAAAAAATACATGAACACTGATTCGCTTTAAATGTGCAGTAAGTCTAATTCAGATCATCAGTGCAGACCCTCTTTCTCTTTAAAGGTTTTATTTTACTCTATCATGCTTTGGAAAGTTGTAGTTTCTGCTGCTACACTGATTAGCTCTTACACGGGTAATGCTCATGCTCTACTGTCTCTTCCTCAGTTTTTTCAGGAGGCATTACAGCACCACATACAGGTCTCACATATATGCCACAACGTTAAACAAAGCATATGTAACAGAACGAACCCATCCCCTCGGATCCTCTAATTTTAACTCATTATTAAAGGCCCTCCCCAACACCCACACACACAAACTTTCACAATAGCCCAGGATTACAGCTGTATTCCAAAATTCAAAATATACAAAGTGAAAATTCACACACACACACACACACACACACACACACACACACACACACACACACTTTAACTGAAGTGATAAAAAAAAATTTAAAAATAGATTTTGAACTGCAGCAATAAATAATGCACATTATGTTCATGGCGCCACATTTTCGCAAAGTTCATAGAATGCAGTTTATTTTTATAGTGAAACATTTCTGTAATTGTTTTAAGAAAGTGAGAACCTGTGTATGTGTTTTATGAATTAAGGTTTTATATTGAAAGAAAAAAAAAACAAAAACATGCATTTATTTATTTATTTATCCAAATTTTGGATAAATTAGTCGCACAACTTCTAATTAATTACATTTTTTTAATCGCTGACAGCGCTAACATTTTTATATAGTTAATCAATTCCACTGAGTGTGTAACTGTAGCAAAATGTAGGTACAGTGTCATATTGATTTAATATTTTAATAGTTAAACATATTATTAGTAGCAGTAATAATAATAGCAGTGTGTGAAAAAAATGTCTTGGAAAGTGGACCTTTACTCTAAGGGTGTTGTGGGGGGGCCATTCTGTTGTCTTTCAGTCTGAATAAACCCCTGGCCTGGGTGGGGGGATTATATGCTGGAACACATTCACCTAAACTGCATGTATTTGGAAGTGGGAGAAAGCCAGAGTACCCAGAAGGCACCCACCCACCCACCCACCCACCCACACACGGGGAGAACATGCAAATTCCACAAAAAAGGGGGCCAAGTTGAAAATATAGCTGGGGCTTCATCACTGTGAGGCTACAGTGCTAACTGCCAAGCCACTGCTGCCCCATTATGCCAAGACCGGGATGATATGCTTAACATATGCTGATATAACATCGGGATGTGTGTGTGCCGATAAAATACCAATCGTGATACTTCAGAAATGTGTCTCCACATGTATTGATTTTAACATGACATGAAATTTTCACCAAATGTCTCACAACCCAGGCAATTCACACAAGGAAATTAAACCATAGACGGCCATCAATTATGTATAATAATATGAAATGATACAGGAAGACAGTATTGAACACTTGAAGAAAGGGAGGTCCAAAAAGACATGGAAAGCAAGACACCATCTGAAATCTATCAGTAATTAGAAAGCAATCCTCCCCTTTTCAGTGCAATTTAATATCAGTTGGTTCAGTACTAACTGATGGCCTA
Organism: Thalassophryne amazonica; assembly: GCF_902500255.1. Classification (NCBI taxonomy): domain Eukaryota; kingdom Metazoa; phylum Chordata; class Actinopteri; order Batrachoidiformes; family Batrachoididae; genus Thalassophryne; species Thalassophryne amazonica. Next base: position 68,146,933 of record NC_047106.1, on the reverse strand, counting down.
TAAAAAGGTGTCTCATTACCAAGGTGTCACACAAGAAACATCTCATGATGGGTAAAAGTAAAGGGCTCTCTCAAGATCTTTGCAACCTTATTGTTGCAAAACATATTGATGACATTGGTTAGAGAATGATTTTGAAACTTCTCAATGTTCTAGTGACCACAATTGGGGACATAATGCGTTAGTGGAAATAACAATTTCACCATGAACTGGCCAAAACTAGGCGCACCTCGCACAATTTTTGACAGAGGAGTGAAAAGATCAGAAGAGTGTCCAAGAGCCAAAGACCACTACTAGAGCTCCCCAGAAAGACCTGGAATTAGCAGGTACAATTGTTTGAAAGAAACAATAAGTAATGCACTCAACCGCCATGGTCTGTATGGATGCTAACCATGCAAAGCTCTACTGTTGAAGATAAAGCACATTGAAGCTCATTTAAAGTTTGCTGTAAAACATTTAGACAAGCCTATAGTCTAGTCAGATGAGACCAAAATTGAACTCTTTGTGGATGCCATAATATACATTTGGAGATCAAATGGCACTGCACATCACCCCCCCCCCCCCCCCAAAAAAAAACCCATACCAATAGTGAAGTTTGGAGGTGGGAACATCATGGTGTGGAGCTGTTTCTTAGCATACGGCACTGGCAAACCTCATATAATTGAAGGAACGATGAATGGAAAAATGTACAGACACATTCTTGATTAAAAAAAAAAAAAAAATCTGCTGCCATCAACCAGGACGATGAAGATGAAAAGAGGGTGGTAATTTCAGCAAGACAATGATCCCAAACACACAGCCAAGAAAACTCTCAATTGATTTCAGAGAATGAAAATAAAGCTGCTAGAATGGCCGAGCCAATCATCTGGCTTGAATCCAAGAGATGTATGGGAGAAAAAAAAAAAGAAAAAAAAAAAAAAAGATCAGAGCTCACAGAAGAGGTCCAAGAACCATCACATTTTGAAGCCTGTTTGTGTGGAAGAATGTGCAACAATTACACCCAAGCAATGCAAGTGTTTCTCCGTATGTGAGGTGCATTGAGGCTGTCAAACAAAGGCATTTGTACAAAGTATTAAAATTCAGTAAACATGTTCAATACATTTTCCCTGTGTCATTTAATTTCACATAACTTCATTTCTGTACTTATTTGTTGTGGTTCCTTTGCATGTATGGATTGCCTGGGTTGTTAGGGACAATTTGGTGAAAATTTCATGTCAATAGCACCTTTAGGAATATATTTATGGAGAAAACTGGTGTGTTCAATACTTATTTTACCCGCTGTTTGTGTGTGTGTGTGTGTATATATATATATATATATATATATATATATATATATACACACACACACACACACACACACACACACACACACACACACACACACACACACACACACACACACACACACACACACACACACACACAAAAAAAAACCCAATTCCAATGAAGTTGGGATGTTGTGTAAAATGTAAATAAAACAGAATACGATTTGCAAATCCTCTTCAACCTACATTCAACTGAATACACCACAAAGACAAGATATTTAATGTTCAAACTGTTAAACTTTATTGTTTTTGTGCAAATATTTGCTCATTTTGAAATGGACGCCTGCAACACATTTCAAAAAAGCTGGGACAGTGGTATGTTTACCACTCTGTTACATCACCTTTCCTTCTAACAATACTCAATAAGCGTTTGGGAACTGAGGACGCTAATTGTGTCATGATACATGCTGTCCATATTCTTGAGCCACTTAGGTGGGTAGGGAGAGTTCCCATGGCATAAAAAAAGCTTTTCGACCTACCAATATAAATGAAATTAAATTAATTAAGTTCCATCGCGACCGACTATACACTGAACTTAAACATCTGAAAAACTGCCACATTAAAGAGCATAAGGATTTCTTAGCTGTTGGCAGAAAGGCAAAAGGAGCTGAAAGGAAGGGTGCAATGATTTACCCAGACTGACTCCAAATCTGAGTAAATTAAGGAGTACTATTTAGTTTTTGGTGGTTTCTTGTGGCATTTTGGATTTTTTTTCATGACCTACCATTTCTCTTTCCTCCACTTTGAAAGAAATCCAACTTATGAACTGAAATCATGTAAACCAGGTTTTTCTGATTATTGGCTAACTGAAGTGCATGTAAATGAGAGAGATCAGATTATTACACGGTAATTGCACAATCAGGTGTACCACTAGTGTTTCACTTTTGGTGAAAAATGAAATTCAGTATAATGCTTAATAGTTTGTTTCACAATGATAACATCCCAAGGGATCTTCAGCAGAATTTCATGAGCAAATACCATTTAGATTTTTTTCGGTGACAGACTGAGTGCTTGATCCTTGTGAATAAAAACAGGTACTACGGAGACTACATTAGGTTTGTGAAGAACTCTTTTATTCCAAAAAGTTACACACCAAAGCATTGGAAATGGTGTTATTTCTGTGTCCTATAATGTGAGTCAAAACACTGGACCAAAATTTCTGCTGTAAAACCTCCATCATAGTTTTACAAGTGATTCCAGTATAGAGCTACTACTACGGAGACTACAAGGCTCTACGGAGACTACATTTGGCACAAATTGTCATTCTTGAGGTACTAAAAATAAATATATCACTTCCAATTTCTAAATCATGGTTGAGACAAAGACACTCTAGTGAAATATATTGGTATCATTACTGCACCTACAACCCCTGGCAAAAATTATGGAATCACCAGCCTCGGAGAATGTTCATTCAGTTGTTTAATTTTGTAGAAAAAAAGCAGATCACAGACATGACACAAAATTAAAGTAATTTCAAATAGCAACTTTCTGGCTTTAAGAAACACTATAAAGAAATCAGGAAAAAAAATTGTGGCAGTCAGTAACGGTTACTTTTTTTTTTAGACCAAGCAGAGGGAAAAAAAAAAATAGAATCACTCAATTCTGAGGAAAAAATTATGGAATCATGAAAAACAAAAAAACTCTACAACACATCACTAGTATTTTGTTGCACCACCTCTGGCTTTTATAACAGCTTGCAGTCTCTGAAGCATGGACTTAATGAGTGACAAACAGTACTCTTCATCAATCTGCCTCCAACTTTCTCTGATTGCAGTTACCAGATCAGCTTTGCAGGTTGGAGCCTTGTCATGGACCATTTTCTTCAACTTCCAAAGATTATCAATTGGATTAAGATCCGGACTATTTGCAGGCCATGACATTGACCCTATGTGTCTTTTTGCAAGGAATGTTTTCACAGTTTTTGCTCTATGGCAAGATGCATTATCATCTTGAAAAATGATTTCATTATCCCCAAACATCCTTTCAATTGATGGGATAAGAAAAGTGTCCAAAATATCAACGTAAACTTGTGCATTTATTGATGATGTAATGACAGCCATCTCCCCAGTGCCTTTACCTGGCATGCAGCCCCATATCATCAATGACTGTGGAAATTTACATGTTTTCTTCAGGCAGTCATCTTTATAAATCTCATTGGAACGGCACCAAACAAAAGTTCCAGCATCATCATCTTGCCCAATGCAGATTCGAGATTAATCACTGAATATGACTTTCATCCAGTCATCCACAGTCCACGATTGCTTTTCCTTAGCCCATTGTAACCTTGTTTTTTCTGTTTAGGTGTTAATGATGGCTTTCGTTTAGCTTTTCTGTATGTAAATCCCATTTCCTTTAGGTGGTTTCTTACTGTTCGGTCACAGACGTTGACTCCGGTTTCCTCCCATTCGTTCCTCATTTGTTTTGTTGTGCATTTTCGATTTTTTGAGACATATTGCTTTAAGTTTTCTGTCTTGACGCTTTGATGTCTTCCTTGGTCTACCAGTATGTTTGCCTTTAACAACCTTCCCATGTTGTTTGTATTTGGTCCAGAGTTTAGACACAGCTGACTGTGAACAACCAACATCTTTTGCAACATTGCGTGATGATTTACCCTCTTAAGAGTTTGATAATCCTCTCCTTTGTTTCAATTGACATCTCTTGTGTTGCAGCCATGATTCATGTCAGTCCACTTGGTGCAACAGCTCTCCCAGGTGTGATCACTCCTTTTTAGATGCAGACTAACGAGCAGATCTGATTTGATGCAGGTGTTAGTTTTGGGGATGAAAATTTACAGGGTGATTCCATAATTTATTCCTCAGAATTGAGTGAGTCCATATTTTTTTTCCCTCTGCTTGGTCTAAAAAAGTAACCGTTACTGACTGCCACAATTTTTTTTTTCTTGATTTCTTATAGTGTTTCTTAAAGCCAGAAAGTTGCCATTTGAAATGACTTTAGTTTTGTGTCATGTCTGTGATCTGCTTTTTTTTCTACAAAATTAAACAACTGAATGAACATCCTCCGAGGCCGGTGATTCCATAATTTTTGCCAGGGGTTGTAGTGCTGCCTCTCTTTGAGTATGCTACTACGGAGACTACAATATTTTGGGGGACATCCACATCCCTGATTATGTGAATTTCCCCAGAATTTCCAGCAATAAAACTGAAACAAATTACTAGCACTGTTTTGAAGGGGATCCATTTAGGTGTCAAATCTAATAAACAGGAATTATGAAATCAAAGGATTTATGTTTAGAACATAGTGTTTTCTCAAATGAATTGACAAATTTGGATTCTGGTTACAAACCTATTATTTTATTCAAATTACTGCTGCTTGGCTCCAGATGAAGATATTTTGATTCCGTAACGTGTGTCATGACCAGAGAAATACTGGGAATGTCACTGATTGGTGTAGTTCTTTGAAAGGTTCGAAAGGATAAATATCAGCTTTATTATATACTGAGCAAATTTCACATGAAACAAGGTAACATGCAAAAAATTGCATTTTTTCACCATATATTCACCATTTTTGAGGTTTTTTATGCATTTCCAAACTGTAAAAAGCAGGGCACAGATAAAAGGTATGCCCAAGGGTCCTTAGCAATAGCTTCTAATGTCCCTAATGGCATTATTTTATGAGATATACAACCCCTGGCAAAAATGATGGAATCACCGGCCTCGGAGGATGTTCATTCAGTTCTTTAATTTTGTAGAAAAAAAAAGCAGATCACAGACATGACACAAAATTAAAGTAATTTCAAATAGCAACTTTCTGGCTTTAAGAAACACTATAAGAAATCAGGAAAAAAAAATTGTGGCAGTCAGTAACGGTTACTTTTTTAGACCAAGCAGAGGTAAAAAAAATGGTATCACTCAATTCTGAGGAATAAATTATGGAATCACCCTGTAAACTTTCATCCCCAAAACTAACACCTGCATCAAATCAGATCTGCTCGTTAGTCTGCATCTAAAAAGGAGTGATCACACCTTGGAGAGCTGTTGCACCAAGTGGACTGACATGAATCATGGCTCCAACACGAGATGTCAATTGAAACAAAGGAGAGGATTATCAAACTCTTAAAAGAGGGTAAAACATTACGCAATGTTGCAAAAGATGTTGGTTGTTCACAGTCAGCTGTGTCTAAACTCTGGACCAAATACAAACAACATGGGAAAGTTGTTAAAGGCAAACATACTGGTAGACCAAGGAAGACAAAGCGTCAAGACAGAAAAAGTAAAGCAATATGTCTCAAAAATCGAAAATGCACAACAAAACAAATGAGGAATGAATGGGAGGAAACTGGAGTCAACGTCTGTGACCGAACAGTAAGAAACCGCCTAAAGGACATGGGATTTACATACAGAAAAGCTAAACGAAAGCCATCATTAACACCTAAACAGAAAAAAACAAGGTTACAATGGGCTAAGGAAAAGCAATCGTGGACTGTGGATGACTGGATGAAAGTCATATTCAGTGATGAATCTCGAATCTGCATTGGGCAAGGTGATGATACTGTTGTGTGGGCCGCTGAAGAGGAGGTACTGCTGGCCCACCGCCACTAGAGGGCGCCCTGCCTGGAGTGCGGGCTCCAGGCACCGGAGGGCGCTGCCGCCTTACAGGAGCAGCCAGGATGACAGCTGCCACCCATCACTGGAGACAGCTGATCCCAATTAACAAGGAGGTATATCAACAGGACGGCATCTCCACCTCATTTGCCGAGATATCGCCTTACCAAAGAGGTAACCATCTCAGCCTGCACACATGTGTAACTTTAATTGTATTCTCGTTTGATTATCTGTAGGACAGCTGACTACTAGACAACATTCGGATAAGTACTCACCTTCCTACATTGTTGTTGACGAGATGTGGAGGTGGACTCTCCACCCTCCGTGTTGCTGGGTGCAGCCGCATCCACACCTGACTGTTTCTGTTTCTTGCCAGCAGTACCGGATCCGACGAGCGGAGGCAGTGGCCACCTGGGAATTCGGGACTTGGCGGCTCCAGTATTCCCGGGGTTCGGTGGCAGAGGAAATCGGGTTGGTTCCGGTTCGACTTGGACAGACGTCTCCTATCGTCGAGCCTGCCCACACGACACCGTTGTAATTGGACTCCATTTCAATATTGTAATCGGTTGTATTTGTTGTGCCTGTTTCACAGCAGTAAAAGCAGTGTCATTCGACTCCTCCATTGTCCGTTCATTTGCGCCCCCTGTTGTGGGTCCGTGTTCCTACACTTTCACAACAGGATATCTCGGCCTGCGTCATGGATCCCGAGGGGCGTCAACCGGCTGTTGAACGGCCAATGGAAGAACAGGACGCGCAGGCGTCCGCAGGAGGGGTAATCGGTGAGTTGCAGCGGATCCTCTCCGCTTTCACGACTCGGTTAGATTTGATGACCGAGCAGAACGTCCTCCTGAACCGCAGGGTGGAGGCTCTCGCCGCGCAGGTGGAAGCGCGCCCTCCGGGCGCCGCTGCGGCTCTCCCTCCCGTAGACCCTGTGCGGAACACTGACGTTCCACTGGTCGTTCAACGACCCCTCCCACCTTCCCCGGAAGCATACATAAGCCCCCCAGAGCCGTACAGAGGCTGTGTGGAGACGTGCGCGGATTTTCTTATGCAGTGTTCGCTCGTCTTCGCACAGCGTCCAGTCATGTACGCGACCGACGCTAGCAAGGTAGCTTATGTAATAAACCTGCTTCGCGGCGAGGCACGCGCTTGGGCTACAGCGCTCTGGGAGCAAAAGTCACGGCTCCTTCAGACATATGATGGGTTTGTGAGGGAGTTCAGAACCGTGTTCGATCACCCCAATAGAGGAGAAACCGCTTCAACCGTGCTACTGTCGATGAGACAGGGGCGTCGGCGCGCAGCTGCCTATGCAGTCGACTTCCGCATCGCGGCTGCGAGGTCCGGCTGGAATAGCACTGCCCTCCGCGCCGCCTTTGTAAACGGACTGTCGTTGGTTCTCAAGGAGCACCTGGTGGCTAAGGACGAACCGCGGGATTTAGACGGGCTCATCGATCTTGTCATACGGTTGGACAACCGGTTAGAAGAACGTCGGCGGGAACGAGACGAAGGGCGTGGCCGGGCACGCGCCGTCCCTCTCCCTTCCGGATCCGACCGCGCTCCGCCTTCCCCACGCTCCACGGCCCCTGCGCTCCGTGGGGCCACGGCTCCCCCTGCTGACGAAGCTAAAGACACGAGTAGGGCAACATTTAGGGCACCAGATGCACAGAGGAGGCAGGCCCACGGAGCTTGTTTTGTTTGTGGCTCGACAGAGCACCACGTAAGAGACTGCCCCGAGCGGTCAAACTCCAAACGCCCGCTCCTAGAGACTGGGCTAGGGGTGGGTCGAGACATTCACGTGGGACACACCCACATTGCTACATGACTCCCAGTCACGATCCTGTATGAGGACTCAACCCTGAAGGCCCCAGCACTGGTGGACACGGGCTCTGAGGGGAATCTGTTGGATAGCAGATGGCTAGGGAGATAGGGCTCCCTCTGGTGGCGCTTACCTCGCCTGTACAGGTTCGGGCACTAGATGGCTCCCTTCTCCCTCCGATCACGCATAAGACACCACCTGTAACTCTGGTGGTGTCAGGGAATCACCGGGAGGTGATCGAGTTTTTTGTGACTCAGGCCACCTCCCGTGTGGTTTTAGGATTTCACTGGATGTTGAAGCACAATCCCCGGATTGACTGGCCGTCCGGGGTAGTGGTTCAGTGGAGCGAGACCTGCCATCGGGTGTGTCTAGGTTCCTCCCGGCTCCCGAGCTAAGGAGGAGGTCAGAGTCCCGCCCAATCTGGGGGCGGTGCCGGTGGAGTACCATGACCTTGTCGACGTGTTCAGTAAGGATCTGGCGCTCACGCTTCCTCCCCACCGTCCTTATGATTGTGCCATTGATTTGGTTCCGGGCAGTGAGTTCCCGTCCAGCAGGCTGTACAACCTCTCACGGCCTGAGCGCGAATCAATGGAGACCTACATCCGGGACTCGTTAGCTGCCAGGTTGATCCGGAATTCCACCTCCCTGATGGGTGCAGGTTTCTTTTTTTGTGGGTAAAAAAAGACGGCGGTCTTCGTCCATGCATTGATTATAGGGGGCTGAACGAGATCACGGTTCGCAATCGATACCCGTTGCCCCTGTTGGATTCAGTGTTCACGCCCCTGCATGGAGCCCAAATATTCACTAAGCTCGATCTTAGAAATGCGTATCACCTGGTTCGGATCTGGAAGGGAGACGAGTGGAAGACGGCATTTAACACCCCCTTGGGGCACTTTGAGTACCTGGTCATGCTGTTCGGTCTCACAAACGCTCCCGCGACTTCCAAGCGTTGGTAACGATGTCTTGCGGGATTTCCTGCACCGGTTCGTCTTCGTATATCTGGACGATATTCTCATCTTTTCTCCGGATCCTGAGACCCATGTCCTGCATGTACGTCAGGTCCTGCAGCGGTTGTTGGAGAACCGGCTGTTTGTGAAGGGCGAGAAGTGTGAGTTCCACCGCACGTCTTTGTCCTTCTTGGGGTTCATTATCTCCTCCAACTCCGTCGCTCCTGATCCGGCCAAGGTCGCGGCGGTGAGAGACTGGCCCCAACCCACAAGCCGTAGGAAGTTGCAACAGTTCCTAGGCTTTGCCAATTTCTACAGGAGGTTCATTAAGGGCTACAGTCAGGTAGTTAGCCCCCTGACAGCCCTGACCCTCTCCCAAAAGTCCCCTTCACCTGGTCGGATCGTTGCGATGCCGCGTTCAAGGAGTTGAAACGGCGCTTCTCGTCTGCACCTGTTCTGGTGCAGCCCGATCCTAGTCGCCAGTTAGTAGTTGAAGTGGACGCCTCGGACTCAGGGATAGGAGCCGTGCTATCCCAGAGCGGAAAGACCGATAAGGTCCTTCACCCGTGTGCCTATTTTTCCCGCAGGTTGACCCCAGCCGAACGGAACTATGACATCGGCAATCGAGAGCTCCTTGCGGTGAAAGAGGCTCTTGAGGAGTGGAGACATCTGTTGGAGGGAACGTCAGTGCCGTTCACGGTTTTCACTGACCACCGGAACCTGGAGTATATCAGGACCGCCAAGCGGCTGAATCCCAGGCAAGCCCGCTGGTCACTGTTCTTCGGCCGTTTTGACTTCCGGATCACCTACCGTCCCGGGACCAAAAATCAAAGATCGGATGCCTTGTCCCGGGTACATGAAGATGAGGTCAAAACGGAGTCATCGGATCCCCCGGATCCCATCATCCCGGAGTCCGCTATCGTGGCCGCCCTTACCTGGGACGTGGAGAAGACCGTCCGGGAGGCCCTGACACGAGACCCGGACCCCGGAACCGGACCGAAGAACAGACTCTACGTCCCACCAGAGGCTAGGGCTGCGGTCCTGGACTTCTGTCACGGTTCTAAGCTCTCCTGTCATCCTGGGGTGCGAAGAACCGTGGCAGTCGTCCGGCAGCGCTTCTGGTGGGCGTCCCTGGAGGCCGACGTCCGGGGTTACATCCAGGCCTGTACCACCTGCGCCAGGGGCAAGGCCGACCACCGCAAGACATCGGGTTTGCTACAGCCGCTGCCCGTGCCTCATCGCCCCTGGTCTCACATCGGCCTGGATTTTGTCACGGGCCTCCCACCGTCCCAGGGAAACACCGTAATCCTCACGATAGTGGACCGATTCTCCAAGGCGGCCCACTTCGTGGCCCTCCCGAAGCTACCAACGGCCCAGGAGACAGCGGACCTCCTAGTCCACCACGTCGTCCGTCTGCATGGGATACCATCAGACATCGTCTCCGATCGCGGTCCCCAGTTCTCCTCGCATGTTTGGAGGAGCTTTTGCCGGGAACTGGGGGCCACGGTCAGTCTCTCGTCCGGGTATCACCCCCAGACCAACGGACAAGCAGAACGGGCCAACCAGGAGATGGAGCAGACCCTACGCTGTGTGACAGCCGCGCACCCGACGGCCTGGAGTACCCACCTGGCCTGGATCGAGTACGCCCACAACAGTTAAGTGTCGTCAGCCACCGGCCTCTCCCCTTTCGAGGTGTGCTTGGGGTATCAACCCCCGTTGTTTCCGGTGGTTGAGGGGGGAGGTCGGTGTGCCCTCGGTCCAGGCCCACCTACGGAAGTGCCGTCGGGTGTGGCGTGCCGCCCGTTCTGCTTTGTTAAGGGCCCGGACGAGGGCGAAGAACCATGCAGACCGGCGGCGGGCCCCGGCCCCCATGTATCGTCCCGGGCAGGAAGTGTGGTTGTCCACCAAGGACATTCCCCTACAAGTGGACTCCCCAAAACTGCAAGAACGATACATCGGTCCGTATAAGATACTTAAGGTCATCAATCCCGCCGCAGTGAGGCTCCAGCTTCCGGCCTCACTGCGGATTCACCCAGTGTTCCATGTCTCTAGGATTAAGCCTCATCACACCTCACCCCTCTGCACTCCGGGTCCGGCGCCACCTCCTGCCCGGATCATCGACGGAGAGCCGGCTTGGACCGTGCGCCGGCTCCTCGACGTCCGACGGATGGGCCGGGGTTTTCAGTATCTGGTGGACTGGGAGGGGTACGGCCCCGAAGAACGCTCCTGGGTGAAGAAGGGCTTCATCCTGGACCCGGCCCCCTGGCCGACTTCTACCGTCGCCACCCTGACAAGCCCGGTTGTGCGCCAGGAGGCGCCCGTTGAGGGGGGGGTCCTGTTGTGTGGGCCGCTGAAGAGGAGGTACTGCTGGCCCACCGCCACTAGAGGGGCGCCCTGCCTGGAGTGCGGGCTCCGGCACCGGAGGGCGCTGCCGCCTTACAGGAGCAGCCAGGATGACAGCTGCCACCCATCACTGGAGACAGCTGATCCCAATTAACAAGGAGGTATATCAACAGGACGGCATCTCCACCTCATTTGCCGAGATATCGCCTTACCAAAGAGGTAACCATCTCAGCCTGCACACACGTGTAACTTTAATTGTATTCTCGTTTGATTATCTGTAGGACAGCTGACTACTAGACAACATTCGGATAAGTACTCACCTTCCTACATTGTTGTTGACGAGAGGTGGAGGTGGACTCTCCACCCTCCGTGTTGCTGGGTGCAGCCGCATCCACACCTGACTGTTTCTGTTTCTTGCCAGCAGTACCGGATCCGACGAGCGGAGGCAGTGGCCACCTGGGAATTCGGGACTTGGCGGCTCCAGTATTCCCGGGGTTCGGTGGCAGAGGAAATCGGGTTGGTTCCGGTTCGACTTGGACAGACGTCTCCTATCGTCGAGCCTGCCCACACGACACCGTTGTAATTGGACTCCATTTCAATATTGTAATCGGTTGTATTTGTTGTGCCTGTTTCACAGCAGTAAAAGCAGTGTCATTCGACTCCTCCATTGTCCGTTCATTTGTGCCCCCTGTTGTGGGTCCGTGTTCCTACACTTTCACAACAGATGCTGGAACTTTTGTTTGGTGCCGTTCCAATGAGATTTATAAAGATTGATGAAGAGTACTGTTTGTCACTCATTAAGTCCATGCCTCAGAGACTGCAAGCTGTTATAAAAGCCAGAGGTGGTGCAATAAAATTTAATTTACAATTTTTTTTCTTGATTTCTTATTTCTTAAAGCCAGAAAAGTTGCCATTTGAAATGACTTTAGTTTTGTGTCATGTCTGTGATCTGCTTTTTTTCTACAAAATTAAACAAACTGAATGAACATCCTCCGAGGCCGGTGATTCCATAATTTTTGCCAGGGGTTGTAGTACAGACATCAAATACATAATTCTACTTGTCCGTGTGTTCATTCCTGGCTCATTGTGCCTCTTAATTCATCATACGTCTTTTCCTCCAAAAGCACACAACACAACAGCACGTAGAAGCTATTTTAATAACCTTCTCGGCTTTCAGTGTTCTTTCTCAGACTGAATGCTCATGCACAACATCTGAAGACAGACGCCAACACAATCCAACAAAATGTCAATGTAGCTTTATATCTACTCAAACAAAACTCTCTCACAGCTTTGCTAATTGAGTCACACTCAACTCATGGTCACATATGAATAAAATCTTTTAGAAACAGACACCAAAGTGGAACGGGTGAATCGTAAGTGACGATGTGGCACCTTAAACAAACTAATGATTCATTGCTTATTTTCATCTGCACCGACTGTAAAATGAGGAATTGAAAACAGGAAATGAACACAACTCACCTACAGTGGATCCAGAAAGTACTCACAGCACTTGACTTTTCCACATGTTACAGCCTTATTCCAAAATGGAATAAATTAATTTTTCCGCTCAAAATTCTACACACAATACCCCATAATGACAATGTGAAAAAAGTTTTAAGATTTTTGCAAATGTATTAAAAATAAATAAATAAAAAACTCATAAATCACATGTCCATAAGTATTCACATCCTTTGCACTGAAGCTCAAAACTGAGCTCAGGTGCATCCTGCTTCCATTCTTGAGATTTTTCTACAGCTTAATTAGAATCCCCCTGGCGCAAAATCAGTTGATGGGATATGATTTGGAAAGCACACACCTGCCTACATATAAGGTCCCACATTTGACATTGCATGTCAGAGCACAAGTGAGGCAGTAAGTCAAAGAATTTATCTGTAGACCTCCAAGACATGATTGTCTCAAAGCACAAATCTGGGGAAGGCTATAGAAACATTTCTGCTGCTTTGAAGGTCCCAATGAGCACAGTGGCCTCCATCATCTGTAAATGGAAGAAGGTAGGATCCACTCAGACTCTTCATAGAGCTGGCCGCCCATCTAAACCGAGCGACGGCTGTCAGCGATTGGGCCAGGTCAGAGCGCTGAGCCCTTATTTTTGCCCTTTTTATGGTTTCCCGTTTGCTGCGGCTTTGATTTATTAGTAATTATTTTCATCATGTTTTATTCTGTCTTGTTTTTCTTGTCACTTGGTTTGTGTTTTGATTCACTAGTTATATTATTTTCATCTTATGGTTATTCTCAGTTCTGTTTGCTTTGTCACTTTCTTTCCTTGTTACTTTAATACTTTAGCCATGTCTCAGTTCCATTCTATCAGTCTGTGTTTTCATGGGTTATCATTTAGTTACCGTTTGCCTATTTTCGCTGTTCTCATTTCTGTTTGCACTTTGTCAGGAGTTTGTCTGCCAGTTCCAGTTTAGTTTTGTCATGGTGTTTAATTTCTTATTATTCTCTGAGCTGTGTTATCTAGTTTATCTCCGGTCTGCTTTTCTGTCCTGTTAAGTCTCTCGCCAGTTCATGTTTAGTCCAGTTCTCATGTTCATGTCTGATTCCTGTTCAGTAATATTATATTCAATTGTAGCTTTGTACTTATTTCTGTTTCACTCCACATCCTGCACCTGCATTCCTGTCTTCATCTCTCACAGCCAGTTGATTAAATTCTCTCTGCATCTGCTATGTGTCCCTGTCTCTCACTTTAACTCTGTCTGCTTTATGTTTTCATTTAGTCACACTCTTGACACCTGTTCACAAATCTTTGTCTTTTCTTCACTCCACCTTGTGTTGACCTCCCTCACCGTCTTGCACAATGTAGTATCTTCGTTCACTAGCCACGCCCCTTCTTGATTGTTCCTCAGGTGCACCTTGTTAACACGTCTTATTTAATCTCCACCCAACCACCACACCCTTGCTCGTTTGTTGTCTTTGCACGCTTACCAGCTCTGTTTCTCGTCTTGTTTTTGATTCGCTGTGTATCCAGACCCTGCTTTGTGTTTTTGACTGCGCCTTTTGCCTTGCCCATGATGTCTGTGTCTGCTCGTGCCATTGAACCCTGCTTGCCCATGACTGCGTTTTTGCCTGACCCTGTTTGTGCTTCTGCCTCGCCAACTGATCACCTGTGTACCGAACCAGAGCCTGTATTAAAGACCATGATTTCTTCGACATCCACACCTAGTCAGAGTTTGCATTTTGGGTCCTGACAATTCAGGTGCCTGCCACCTGCCTATCCTGACAGAACAAACGAGCCAGAAATTGGACCCAGCGAACTCCACGTCAGTTGCCAGAGCGAATGACCTTGCCCTAATCAGAGACATTTTTTCCGAAATTGAATTCTGCTTTGACTGTTTTAGAGCTTGTTTCACATCCAAGAAAAGATTTGATTATCTTAACCAAGCCCTGGATCTTGTTGAGGCCAATGCTTGGCTGCATGGGTTTTTCCCAGACCTGGAAAAACTAGACGAGTTTTTTGCAGCTGAGAAACTTCCAGCTTGGATCGGACAGCCTGAAGGCCATCTGGAATCCAGCCTCCCACTCTCTGACAGCGACGCCGAGTGGGAGGACATTGATGACGATGCATCATCAGAGGCTGAAGGTCAGGCGCTGCAGGACACGGCTAATACACTATTTAAAATTCAACACTTATTTTTTGAGTATCAGGACTGCCGCAGTCGGCGGAACCAACAGCGAATTTTCTCAGCTCTTGATCAGATCTTTTTAGCCGAGCCTGAGCTAGTAATCAATTTTCCTGAGCTTATGAACATTAAATCGCAGTTTGAACAGGGTTGGGTCCCTCCCTGCATTCAGGACCCCATGGATTTTTTGTTTGAGGCCGAGCTCACTTCCACCAATTGTGAGGAGCCGTGCATCATAACTCTGTCAGACGCTGCCCTTGCTCCACCCTGGTACGACATAACGCCAAAGAAAACTACTTACCTTCTGCCTTCAGTCCCAGCCATGCAGTCTGATGATCCAGTCACGTTCCAGATGCCTCCAAAACCAGCACCATGGAGAGAACAGGGGATGTCCTCATTAACGGCGCCAGATCCAGCGGGACCGTGCATCCCGGTCACTGGTTCCACAGCTCAGTCACTCCACGTAGTGCCGGTCCCAGCGCCCCCAAGGTTGAGAGTACCTCCAGTTCCTGCTCCACGGCGCTCCACAGTTTAGGAACCGACAGAACAGCCCCGGACTGGAGGACTGGCTTCACAGCTGAGTTCCACACTGAAATCAGTGTCTCCTCTTTCCCCTCCCGTTCCCTCTCCACGTAAGCTACGGTCACGTCAGCTGCTGCCGGCTCCGACAAGCTGTGCATCCAGACAGTCCGAAGCTCCAACGTTGCCTGAACCCTTGACGGTGGAAAGTTCTCCAGAACCAGCGGTTCCACTTCCTGCACCTGACCCGACCATCAAGCCATCAGGACATTTCATGTCGCTGCCGTAAATCGCAGCGCGCGAGCTCGGTGACTCAGCAATGGTGCCAATTGAGCCGGCAGTTACGCTCTCAACGCTCACTCAGTCTGCTCAGATCTCCTCCGCTCCTCCGATCAAGGTTTCTGTGAGTACCATGACGACGAGCACCGTCATCAATTCGGCTTCAGCGCACACGATGGAGGAGGCGTCGTTGGAGCACGCGCTGCGAAGCTCTACAACAACAATGACGTCATCAGAACTGCTTTCTCAGCCCTCCTTGAAGCTCTTGCCTCAAGCCACGCCCACGATGCCGCGCAAATCATCTGGATCAACTCCATCGGCATTCGTCAGCTCCACCTCACACTCTGGGGTTAACACACCAGCGGCGGCTCCAGAGGGGGGTCCACGCTTGCGCCGTGCTGCTGTCCCAGAGCCTAAGCTGCCTGCACCAGTATCCGTCTTGCCTGCATCCACTGCACACTGTGACTATGGGTCAGTTAATAACTTTACCCTTTTTTTCTTGTTGATGCAAAGCTGTTTCCTTGTTTGTGACATCATGGAACACCTACTGCAAACACTGTGTCAGAATCTGAGACATTTTTCAGGTATGCTTCTTATGAGGCCAAGATTTACCACGAGTATTATGCAGTGGTATAACCGTGCTTCCATCTACAGGTCCCCTCCAGTGAATACTAGTTGGGTGGGAATTACTTCTATTTCTGCAGTAGTTGAGTACCTGTACTGGTTCTCTGCTAAAATTTTCCTTTTAAATACAGCCTTGGATCTGTTTAGGCTAAATTTTTCCTGGTCACATTTACTAAGAGGCATGGTTCTCAAGCTTGGCCCGGTAACTGGTGATATGTCTTTTCTGCGGTTGGTTATTAAGTCAGGCTACTGGGGGTTGTCCATATTGCGTTTTTTTGGTTGTGCGACTATGTGCTTGGAGTTTGCAGATCACGAAACTAATGTCAATTTTGTGCCCCATATGGCTCTGCATATTTCCTCTGAGGGAGGTTTACCACTTGGGGAAATCGAGTTTGTCTCAAACAGCAGCACAGTCTTTTCATGGGGTGTGGACCGATTTTATGTTTAGATCCTCTAGCAAAATTAGTTTTTCGCGTTTTCTGAGACAGGGAGGTCAACTGGGCCTCTGGCGTTACCTCTCCAATATGGTCAAGTGTCTCTTTTCAGCTCCCATTCATTTCTCTCTATGAATCTCTACTTGGATTGATAAAGCCTCTATATGAATCTCTACTTGGATTGGTAAAGCCTCTATATGAATCTCTACTTAGCCTCTATTGGAGTTACTGACCCGTTGGTTCTCGTGTTTGTTCAAATGTGTCTGGAGTTTGGTTTTTGAGGTTGTGCACGGTTTTCCATCTTATTTAATTTGGACTTACACTGGGCCGTTTTTCTCGATCTGTTGGTAGGGGTTCTCTGGATGATGGTTTCCACCCAGAGGCACCGGGCTCTCCCCGTTTGTGATTTCCCATGTTCCAGGCCAGTGTCAGTCCCTGCATGTTCCTTTAAGTCCAAGGTACCCATGGGTCAGCCCCCTGAAGCTGTGGTTCACCGTGGTGGACCTCCTGGTCGTCCTCCTGACTTAGCCGTACCACAGTCCCCTGACCTGTTTTGGGTGCCAGGTATTCCAGTCTGGGTCTGTC